>NC_053024.1:438497499-438797499 GCF_003073215.2 Triticum urartu | reverse complement strand
ATGGATTGTTTCGAGAGACATGTGGTTGATGAATTTAGTAAGCACAACCTTGTGTCCCTACATTTTTTTTGTTATTCTTAGTTAAATAAAATAAAATGCCATGTTTACCCTATTTTTTGAATTTTCCATGCAATAAAAAAGTGATCAAAAATAAAAGTGCTTAGAATGACCTGAAATTTAACATGATTTTTTTCTGAATATTTGAGAATTTCTGGCACAAATAACATCACGAGGGGGTGCCCCTGGTGCCCACAGGACACCAGGGCACACCAGCTACCCAGGCGCGCCCGAGTGGGTAGTCGGCCCAACATGGTCCCCCTCACTTATCCCTTTAGCCCAAGTCATCACCTACCTCCAGAAAAAAATCACTCCTGCTCTCTCTCTCTCTTGTGTTCTTGCTCCCAAACCCACGGATTTTGATCTCTTTGCTCGAAGATCCGTTTCCAAAACTGTTTTGGGGGATTGCTACTTGGTATGCGAATCCTCCATTGCTCAAATTAGTTTTAGTTTTAGTGGTTTAATGTTTGAGTATTTAGCTACTCTTGGTGCTATTTTACATGGGCTTGCATGTCGAATTCTTAGAGTTCTAAGTAGTTTGAATGCTTAATATAGCCTTGATACGCCTCCAACGTATCTATAATTTATGAAGTATTCATGCCATGTTTACAACAATTTTATACGGTTGGCATGATTTGCATGGAACTAACCCGGACTAACGTTGTTTTCAACAGAACTACCGTGGTGTTGTTTTTTGTGCAGAAATGAAAGTTCTCCAAATGAGCTGAAACTTTTTGACGATTTTTTTGGAACAAAAGAGACCATCAAAGCTTTGTGGGAGGGCCAGAAGAGCCACGAGGAGGGAACAACGCACCTGGGCGCGCCTGAGGGGCCCCGCTTGTCCCGGTGGTTGGTGCTCATCTCGAGGCCCATCTTCACATGAAACCAATGGCAAAAAATATTATAAATAGAGAAACCATCAGAAATAACCCTATATCAGAAGTTCCGCCGCCACAGGCCTCTATAGCCACGAAAAACCAATCTAGACCCCTACCCCGCACCCTTCCGGAGGGGGAAATCATCACTGGTGGCCATCTTCATCATCCCAGCGGCCACCATAGGAGGAGAGAGTAGTCCACCCTCGGGGCTGAGGGTTTGTATCAGTAGCTATGTGTTTAATCTCTCTCTCTCTCTCTCTCTTGTGTTCCTGAGATGGAACGATCTTGATGTATTGCGGGCTTTGTTAATATAGTTGGATTATGCTGTTTTCCCCTCTTTATCTTGTTGTGAATTGAGTTTTCCCTTTGAGATTTCATTCTTATCGGATTGAATACTTTTATGGATTTGGGAACGGTTGATGCATGTATTCCTATGAATACATGTGGTGACAATGGGCATCATATTGATTCACTTGATATATGTTCTGGCACTCAACTCGTGGATTCCCGAGGTGACATTGGGGTAACCTATGCATAGGGGTTTATGCGCGTTCTCATCTTTGTTTCTCTGGTAGAAATCTTGGGGCACTCTTTGGGGTTCTTTGTGTTGGATTGAGTATTATGAATCTGAAATTGTTTGATGCATATTGTATAATCAACTCACGGATACTCGCGGTGACATTGGAGTATCTAGGTGACATTAGAGTTGGTTCATGTGTATCATATGGTGTTATTTTAGTACGAACTCTTGGTTAGATCGGTTGGAAAGAATAGCTTGGAGTTATTTTAGTACGAACTCTAGGATAGATTGATCAGAAAGAATAGCTTTGAGGTGGTTTTGTACCCTACAAACAATTTCTTCTTATGTTCTCCACTAGATAGGAACTTCGGAGTGATTCTTCATCGCACGTTGAGGGAAGGTTACATGATCCAATTATATTAGCATTGTTGAGAGATTGCACTAGCGAAAGTACGGACCCTAGGCCTCATTTTCAAGCATTGCAATACCGTTTGTGCTCCATTTTATGCTTTGATTCCTTGATGTTTTTATTGTTACTATTACAAAAATCAATATCTACTATCATTACTACGCTTTTTATTACCATCTCTTCGCCGAACTAGTGCACCCATAGAAATTACCATTGTATTTGGTGTGTTGTGGGCATAAGAGACTTTTTGTTATTTGGTTGCAGGGTTGTTTGAGAGAGACCATCGTCATCCTACACCTCCCATGGATTGATAAACCGTAGGCCATCCACTTGAGGGAAATTTGCTAATGTCCTACAAAACTCTGCGCTTGGAGGCCCAACATGAGTCTACAAGAATAAAATTGCATAGTAGACATCAATCTCTTTTCTGGAGCCGTTGTTGGGGGATGAGTGCTTGAAGGTATATATTTAGATCTTGCAATTGAATCTTTTAGTCTCTTATTTTATCACTAGTTGGGTTTATAAAAACAAAACTAAAAATGGAATTGAGGTGGCCTCATATTATTTTTCTTTATAATGTATTTCTTGAAAATGAAGGAAAGGAAAATTGTGCTCAATTGATAGAGGAAGAATTCATTAAAATGTTTGGCATAAATGATGAGCATGATTGCAAAGTTGTTGGTATGAAATCTTTTAATATCCATGACGCTAATGACATGCAAAGCTAGAAGCTTGGGGATGCTATGTTTGATGAAGATGATATTTTTAGTCCCCCAAATTTTGATGAGAAAATTTATTATGATGAAATCATGCCTCCTATTTATGATGATTGTATTGATAAAAGTGGACTTGGAGAGGTCCTGACTTTATTTAATGATGAATCCACTATTTTGGAAGAGGTTTCAATTAATTATGACAACAAAGTTCCTATCTATGATGATTATGGTGATGAAATGTATGCTATAAAGAATTATGATAACCATGAAACTTGCCATCATGATTCTAATTTTCAATCTCATTATAGTTATTTTGTTGAGTTTGCTCCCACTACTATGAATGAGAATAAATTTTCTTATGTGGAGAGTAATAATTTTTTTATGCATGTGGATCATGAAAATAATGCTTTATGTGATAGTAATATTGTTGAATTCATTCATGATGCTACTGAAAATTATTATGATGGAGGAACTTATGCTTGTCGGAATTGGAATAATATCAAGTTTCCACTCTATGTGTTGAGAGTTTAGAAGTTGCACTTGCTTTGCCTTCCTATGCTAGTTGATTCTTGCTTCCATAAGTTGTTTGATCACAAAATCCCTATGTATAGGAAGTGGGTTAGGCTTAAATGTGCTTGCCATGTGTTTCATGATGCTCTTGTTATGTTTCAATTCTTCTCTTTTACGCGAGCATCATTGAAATCATCGTGCCTAGCTAAAAATGCATTAAAGAAAAGCGCTTGTTGGGAGACAACCCGACATTTACACCTACTGTTTTTGCATTTTCACGTGATTAGTCTAATGTAGTAATCATGTTTTATAGATTTTGTTTCAATAAAGTGCCAAGTAAGGCCTTTGGGATAATGTTTGGTGATAGTTTATTTGATCTTGTTGGAGAACATAAATTTTTGTGTCAAGTAAAAAAATTCAAAGTCACAGAAATGACGAAAGCTTCTGAATTTTTTACACAAGATTTATATAAAAATTGCCTACATTTTCCTAAATTTTCAGAATTTTTGGAGTTACAGAAGTATGGTTGGAGTACAGATTACTACAGACTGTTCTATTTTTGACAGATTCTGTTTTCAATGCATAGTTTGCATGTTTTCTAGTTTCTATGGCTTATATTGATCAATATAAATTGTAGAAATGATATGATACAGTAGGAATTGTGACAAAAAATTTATGAATGTTGTCTTTGACAGTACTAAAGTGAATGGTTTGCCCTTTATCATACTAACCTATCTCACGAAGTTCCATTATGTTTCGTGTGATTGAAGTTTTCAAGTTTTGGGTGAGATATCGATATGAGGAGAATAAGGAGTGATAATACCCTAAGATTGGGGATGACCAAAGAACCCCCAAGATAATATTCAAGGATGATCCAAGCAACTAATCTTGGGGTAGGGCATCCCCTCTTTTGTCTCCAACATTATCGGTAACCTTACTTGGGACTATATTTTCATTCTTCACATGATATATGTTTTGCTTGGAGCATAATTTTATTTTGTTAGGATTTGATTTCTGTTAGTTAGATAATGTTTTTCATCTTTGATTTCAATAAAAGTGGTAAGGATAGCCTTCACCATGCTTATTTTGCAAGTATATGAGTTGCTGTTGCAAAAATTTCTGAGAAAAGTGAGAACATGATAAAATGTTGAATTTTTTTGCACAATAAGCTATGCATTTTTTTACACAGTATGGTAAATTTTCAAAAACAATTGAGTTAAATAAGTATTGATATTCTTGCATCCTTTATCGACTGTCCTGTTTTGACCGATTGCTGTAATCTTTGCATGGTTTGCATATGTTTGCTTGTTTAATGATTCTATTTGAGGATAGGAGTATTAAATATGAAAAGGAATTCAGTATGCAATGTTAAATAATAATTTTAGTGACTTGCTACAGTAGAGAATGATAAGGTTTTGCATTGATTTATACTAAGTTATCTCACGAGTTCTTGTTGAGTTTTGTGTGGATGAAGTTTTTAAGATTTAGGGAAACCGTGATATAAAAGAAATTAAGGAGACACGAAAGCTCAAGTTTGGGGATGCCCAAGGCATCCCAATATAATATTCCAAGAAGTCTCAACCATCTAAGCTTGGGGATGCCCTGGTGGGCATCCCACCTTTCTTCATCAACAATTATCGGCTAGTAACGGTTGAGCCTAAGTTTTTACTTCTTCACATGAGTTGTGCTATTCTTGTAATGTCATTTTATTTTGTTTTGCTTGCTGTTTTGATAAGATACTTAGATCTAAAAGTTTTCCAATAAGAGAGAGTCCTCACATAGCTAGCTATTTACTTAACTACACTCTTGATCTTCACTTATATCTTTTTGGAGTAGTTTGTCTTTTACTCTTGTGCTTCACTTATATCCCATGAGTAAACTGTTGAATGAATTGAATATCATGAAGTTGAAATTATATGTTCATATCATGCCAAGTGGTAGCTTCATCACATTGGGTTTAGAAAGTGAAATCTTTTGAAGCTTGACAATCACAATATTGGTCATACAAGCTATTTATGAATGATTAGTGTAAGGAAGAGAACTTTTGCATACAAATATATTATCTTGGACATCTTCTATGATTGTGAATACCCATTAATTATTTTCATACTTGAGCAAATTAGTTGAAGTTGGACAAGGAAGACAACGTAATGAGTTATGTTTGGGTATATTTGCATAGAAGTTATATTGTTATGGATCCTCCAAAATGTGGTGTCTGCCTAGGATCTTTTGCATCCAAAAACCCTTAAACCGAGTTTCTTGCCATGAGTGTCCGCCATACGTACCAATGGATTGAATAAGATCTTTCAAGTAAGTTGTCATCGGTTCATAAAGCAATAAAAATTGCTCCTAAATATGTTTGATCTTTTATTGTAAGGGAAAATTGAAGGTTGTACAAACTTGTGATGGCAAAGTAAAAAAAGCGACGGACTACATAATAAAGGTTGCTATCATATGGGGCAATATAACGTGACGTTCCTTTGCATTAAGAGCTTGGGCATCCAAAAATAAAAAGCGCACGGCAACCTCTGCTTCCCGCTTCGAAGGGCCTATCTTTTACTTTTTAGTATTTATTTTTATGCAAGTGTCAATAGAATGCATTCTCATTTCAACCTCAATTATTCTCTAGTTGGCAAGCATCATGTGGTGGGGAAAGATCTAGGCACATATGACCAGTCAAATATATTTGATCATGATTTATTATTGTTGACAATTATCTCTATGATAAATGAGTTGGGAGGCAAAATATTAAGCCCCTATCTTTCTATGTGTTCGATGGATGCCATTTGTTCTAAGAATATGCTTTGAGTACTAGCAATCATGGAAGACTATATGATGGTTGAGTATGTGGAGCTCTTACATTGATTCTGTTGAATAAGTTGAATTGCAATTTTTTGGTGACTAAGAATATAGGTTGTCGAGTTTCAGGAGAATTCATTGTTTGAACCTTAACATGTGAATTGACTGCACTTTGTCATGATGAGTTTTATTAGAAAGAGTTACTATTATGATGCTAGGAAAAGTGATTGAAATTGTCATTAATCAAACTTATGCACTATGCTAGCATTCACACTTCATAAATAATTTCTTTTATCATTTACCTACTAGAGGACGAGTAGGAATTAAGCTTCGGGATGCTGACATGTCTCCAAAGTATCTATAATTTATGAAGTATTCATGCCATGTTTACAACAATTTTATATAGTTTTGGCATGATTTGAATGGAATTAACCTGGACTGACGCTATTTTCAGCAGAACTACTGTGGTGTTGCTTTTTGTGCAGAAATGAAAGTTCTCCAAATGAGCTGAAACTTTTTGACAATTTTTTTGGAACAAAAGAGACCCCGAAGCTTTGTGGGATGTCCAGAAGAGCCACGAGGAGAGCACAACCCACCAGGGCGCGCCTGAGGGGCCCAACTTGCCCCGGTGGGTTGTGCTGACCTCGAGGCCCGTCTTCGCGTGAAACCGACGCCAAAATATCCTATAAATGGAGGAACCATCAGAAATAACCCTAGATCAGAAGTTCCGCCACGGCAAGCCTCTGTAGCCATCTAAAACCAATCTAGACCCTGTCCTAGCACCCTGTCGGAGGGGGAAATCATCACCGATGGCCATCTTCATCATCTCGGCGGCCACCATGATGAGGAGGAAGTAGTCCACCCTCGGGGTTGAGGGTTTGTACCAGTAGCTGTTGGGGAACGTAGTAATTTCAAAAAAATTCCTACGCACATGCAAGATCATGGTGATGCATAGCAACGAGAGGGAAGAGTATCGTCCATGTACCCTCGTAGACCGTAAGAGGAAGCGTTATGAGAACGCAGTTGATGTAGTTGAATGTCTTCACGATCCGACCGATCCAAGTACCGAACGCACGGCACCTCTGAGTTCAGCACACGTTCAGCTCGATGACGTCCCACGAACTCCGATCCAGCAGAGCTTCACGGGAGAGTTCCGTCAGCACGACGGTGTGTTGACGGTGATGATGTTGCTACCGACTCAGGGCTTCGCCAAAGCACCGCTATGATATGATCGAGGTGGATTATGGTGGAGGGGGGCACCGCACACGGCTAAGGGATCAATGATCAACTTGTGTGTCTAGAGGTGCCCCCTGCCCCCGTATATAAAGGAGCAAGGGGGAGGCTGGCCGGCCCTCGATGGTGCGCCAGGAGGAGGAGTCCTCCTCCTAGTAGGAGTAGGACTCCCCTCTTTCCTACTCCTACTAGGAGGGGGAAAGGAAGGGGGAGAGGGAGAAGGAAAGGGGGGAGCGACCCCCCCTCTCCTAGTCCAATTCGGACCAGAGGGGGAGGGGCGCGCGGTCAGCCCTAGGCCAGCCCTCTCTCTCTCTCCACTAAGGCCCATTTTTTCTCCCCGCGGGGGGGGGGGGTCCGGTAACCCTCCGGCACTCCGGTTTTCTCCGAAATCACCCGGAACACTTTCGGTGTCCGAATATAGTCGTACAATATATCGATCTTTATGTCTTGACCATTTCGAGACTCGTCGTCATGTCCATGATCAGATCCGGGACTTCGAACTACCTTCGGTACATCAAAACACAAAAACTCATAATACCGATCACCACCGAACTTTAGGCGTGCGGACCCTACGGGTTCGAGAACTATGTAGACATGACTGAGACACATCTCCGATCAATAACCAATAGCGGAACCTGGATGTTAATATTGGCTCCCACATATTCTACGAAGATCTTTATCGGTCAAACCGCATAACAGCATACGTTCTTCCCTTTGTCATCGGTATGTTACTTGCCCGAGATTTGATCGTCGGTATCTCAATACCTAGTTCAATCTCGTTACCGGCAAGTCCCTTGACTCGTTCTATACTGCATCATCCCATAACTAACTCATTAGTTACAATGCTTGCAAGGCTTAAAGTGATGTGCATTACCGAGTGGGCCCAGAGATACCTCTTTGACAATCGGAGAGATACCTGTAGAGCACCTTTATAATCACGCAGTTATGTTGTGACGTTTGGTAGCACACAAAGTGTTCCTCCGGTAATCGAGAGTTACACAATCTCATAGTCATAGGAACATGTATATATAAGTCATGAAGAAAGCAATAGCAGTAAACTAAAATGATCAAGTGCTAAGCTGATGAAATGGGTCAAGTCAATCACATCATTCTCCTAATGATGTGATCCCATTCATCAAATGACAACTCATGTCTATGGTTAGGAAACATAACCATCTTTGATCAACGAGCTAGTCAAGTAGAGGCATACTAGTGACACTCTGTTTGTCTATGTATTCACACATGTATCATGTTTCCGGTTAATACAATTCTAGCATGAATAATAAACATTTATCATGATATAAGGAAATAAATAATAACTTTATTATTGCCTCTAGGGCATATTTCCTTCAGTCTCCCACTTGCACTAGAGTCAATAATCTAGATTACATAGTAATGATTCTAACACCCATGGAGTCTTGGTGCTGATCATGTTTTGCTCGTGAGAGAGGGTTAGTCAATGGGTCTGCAACATTCAGATCCGTATGTATCTTGCAAATCTCTATGTCTCCCACCTGGACATGATCACGGATGGAATTGAAGCGTCTCTTGATGTGCTTGGTTCTCTTGTGAAATTTGGATTCCTTTCCCAAGGCAATTGCACCAGTATTGTCACAAAAGATTTTCATTGGACCCGATGCACTAGGTATGACACCTTGATCGGATATGAACTCCTTCATCTAGACTCCTTCATTTGCTGCTTCCGAAGGAGCAATGTACTTTGCTTCGCACATAGATCCCGCCACGAGGCTTTGTTTAGAATTGCTCCAACTGACAGCTCCACCGTTCAATATAAACACATATCCGGTTTGCGATTTAGAATCGTCCGGATCAGTGTCAAAGCTTGCATCAACGTAACCATTTACGATGAGCTCTTTGTCACCTCCATAAACGAGAAACATATCCTTAGTCCTTTTTAGGTATTTCAGGATGTTCTTGACCACTGTCCAGTGATCCACTCCTGGGTTACTTTGGTACCTCCCTGCTAAACTAATAGCAAGGCACACATCAGGTCTGGTACACAACATTGCATACATGATAGAGCCTATGGCTGAAGCATAGGGAACATCTTTCATTTTCTCTCTATCTTCTGCAGTGGTCGGGCATTGAGTCTTACTCAACTTCACACCTTGTAACATAGGCAAGAATCCTTTCTTTGCCTGATCCATTTTGAACTTCTTCAAAACTTTTTCAAGGTATGTTCTTTGTGAAAGTCCAATTAAGTGTCTTGATCTATCTCTATAGATCTTGATGCCCAATATGTAAGCAGCTTCACCGAGGTCTTTCATTGAAAAACTCTTATTCAAGTATCCTTTTATGCTATCCAGAAATTCTATATCATTTCCAATCAACAATATGTCATCCACATATAATATTAGAAAGGCTACTAAGCTCCCACTCACTTTCTTGTAAATACAGGCTTCTCCAAAAGTCTGTATAAAACCATATGCTTTGATCACACTATTAAAACGTTTATTCCAACTCCGAGAGGCTTGCACCAGTCCATAAATGGATCGCTGGAGCTTGCACACTTTGTTAGCACCCTTTGGATCGATAAAGCCTTCAGGTTGCATCATATACAACTCTTCTTCCAGAAATCCATTCAGGAATGCAGTCTTTACATCCATTTGCCAAATTTCATAATCATAAAATGCGGGAATAGCTAACATGATTCAGACGGACTTAAGCATCGCTACGGGTGAGAAGGTCTCATCGTAGTCAACTCCTTGAACTTGTCGAAAACCTTTCGCAACAAGTCGAGCTTTGTAGACAGTAACATTACCATCAGCGTATGTCTTCTTTTTGAAGATCCATTTATTCTTGATGGCTTGCCGATCATCGGGCAAGTCAACCAAAGTCCACACTTTGTTCTCATACATGGATCCCATCTCAGATTTCATGGCCTCAAGACATTTTGTGGAATCTGGGCTCATCATCGCTTCCTCATAGTTTCTAGGTTCGTCATGGTCTAATAACATGACCTCCAGAACAGGATTACCGTACCACTCTAGTGCGGATCTTTCTCTGGTTGACCTATGAGGTTCGGTAGTAACTTGATCTGAAGTTTCATGATCATCATCATTAGCTTCCTCACTAATTGGTGTAGGTGTCACAGAAACCAGTGTCTGTGATGAACTACTTTCCAATAAGGGAGCAGGTACAGTTACCTCATCAAGTTCTACTTTCCTCCCACTCACTTCTTTCGAGAGAAACTCCTTCTCTAGAAAGGATCCATTCTTATCAACAAAAGTCTTGCCTTCGGATCTGTGATAGAAGGTGTACCTAATTGTCTCTTTTTGGTATCCTATGAAGACACATTTTTCCGATTTGGGTTTGAGCTTATCAGGTTGAAGCTTTTTCACATAAGCATCGCAGCCCCAAACTTTAAGAAACGACAACTTTGGTTTCTTGCCAAACCACAGTTCATAAGGAGTCGTCTCAACGAATTTAGATGGTGCCCTATTTAACGTGAATGCAGCCATCTCTAAAGAATAAACCCAAAATGATAGCAGTAAATCAGTAAGAGACATCATAGATCGCACCATATCTAGTAAAGTATGATTACGACGTTCGGACATACCATTACGCTGTGGTGTTCCGGGTGGCGTCAGTTGCAAAACTATTCCGCATTGTTTCAAATGAATACCAAACTCGTAACTCAAATATTCTCCTCCTTGATCAGATCGTAGAAACTTAATTTTCTTGTTACCATGATTTTCCACTTCATTCTGAAATTCTTTGAACTTTTCAAATGTTTCAGACTTATGTTTCATCAAGTAGATATACCCATATCTGCTCAAATCATCTGTGAAGGTGAGAAAATAACGATACCCGCCGCTAGCCTCAATATTCATCGGACCACATACATCAGTATGTATGATTTCCAACAAATCTGTTGCTCGCTCCATAGTTCCCAAGAACGTCGTTTTAGTCATCTTGCCCATGAGGCACAGTTCGCAAGTACCAAGTGATTCATAATCAAGTGATTCCAAAATTCCATCAGAATGTAGTTTCTTCATGCGCTTTATACCAATATGACCTAAATGGCAGTGCCACAAATAAGTTGCACTATCATTATCAACTCTGCATCTTTTAGCTTCAATACTATGAATATGCGTATCTCCACTATCGAGATTCAAAAATAATAGACCATTCTTTAAGGGTGCATGAGCATAAAAGATATAACTCGTATAAATAGAACAACCATTATTCTCTGATTTAAATGAATGACCATCTTGCATCAAACAAGATCCAGATATAATGTTCATGCTTAACACTGGCACCAAATAACAATTATTCAGGTCTAATACTAACCCCAACGGTAGATGTAGAGGTAGCGTGCCGACTGCGATCACTTCAAGTTTGGAACCATTTCCCACGCGCATAGTCACCTCGTCCTTTGCCAATCTTCGCTTAATCCGTAGTCCCTGTTTCGAGTTGAAAATATTAGCAACAAAACCAGTATCAAATACCCAGGCACTACTGCGAGAATTATTAAGGTACACATCAATAACATGTATGTCACATATACCTTTGTTCACCTTGCCATCCTTCTTATCCGCCAAATACTGTGGGCAGTTCCGCTTCTAGTGACCAGTCAGTTTGCAGTAGAAGCACTCAGTCTCAAGCTTAGGTCCAGACTTGGGTTTGTTCTCTTGAGCAGCAACTTGTTTGCCGTTCTTGTTGAAGTTCCCTTTCTTCTTCCCTTTACCCTTTTTCTTGAAACTGGTGGTCTTGTTAACCATCAACACTTGATGCTCCTTCTTGATTTCTACCTCTGCAGCCTTTAGCATTGCGAAGAGCTCGGGAATTGTTTTATTCAACCCTTGCATGTTATATTTCATCACGAAGCTCTTGTAGCTTGGTGGCAGTGATTGAAGAACTCAGTCAATGATACTATCAACAGGAAGATTAACTCCCAGTTGAGTCAAGTGGTTATGGTACCCAGACATTCCGAGTATATGTTCACTGACAGAACTATTCTCCTCCATCTTGCAGCTATAGCACTTATTGGAGACTTCATATCTCTCAATCCGGGCATTTGCTTGAAATATTAACTTCAACTCCTGGAACATCTCATATGCTCCATGAAATTCAAAACATCGTTGAAGTCCCGGTTCTAAGTCGTAAAGCATGGCACACTGAACTATCGAGTAGTCATCAGTTTTGCTCTGCCAGACGTTCATAACATCTGGTGTTGCTCCTGCAGCAGGTTTGGCACCTAGAGGTGCTTCCAGGACGCAATTCTTCTGTGCAGCAATGAGGATAATCCTCAAGTTACGGACCCAGTCCGTGTAAGTGCTACCATCATGTTTCAACTTTGCTTTCTCAAGGAATGCATTAAAATTCAACGGAACAACAACACGGGCCATCTATCTACAACAACATAGACATGCAAAATACTATCAGGTACTAAGTTCATGATAAATTAAGGTTCAGTTAATCAAATTATTAAAGAACTCCCACTTAGATAGACATCCCTCTAATCATCTAAGTGATCACGTGATCCATATCAACTAAACCATGTGCGATCATCACGTGAGATGGAGTAGTTTTCAATGGTGAACATCAATATGTTGATCATATCTTCTATATGGTTCACGCTCGACCTTTCAGTCTCCAGTGTTCTGAGGCCATATCTTCATATGCTAGGCTCGTCAAGTTTAACCCGAGTATTCTGCATGTGCAAATCTGGCTTCCACCCATTGTATGTGAACGTAGAGCTTATCACACCCGATCATCACATGGTGTCTCGGCACAATGAACTTTCGCAACGGTGCATACTCAGGGAGAACACTTGTACCTTGAAATTTTGTGAGAGATCATCTTATAATGCTACCGTCGATCTAAGCAAAATAAGATGCATAAAAGATAAACATCACATGCAATCATTATAAGTGATATGATATGGCCATCATCATCTTGTGCTTATGATCTCCATCTCCGAAGCACCGTCTTGATCACCATCGTCACCGGTGCGACACCTTGATCTCCATCATAGCATCGTTGTCGTCTCGCCAACTATTGCTTCTACGACTATCGCTACCGCTTAGTGATAAAGTAAAGCAATTACAGGGCGATTGCATTGCATACAATAAAGCGACAACCATATGGCTCCTGCTAGTTCTCGATAACTCAGTAACAAAAATGATCATCTCATACAACAAAATATAGCATCATGTCTTGACCATATCACATCACAACATGCCCTACAAAAACAAGTTAGACATCCTCTACTTTGTTGTTGCAAGTTTTACGTGGCTGCTATGGGCTGAGCAAGAACCTTTCTTACCTACGCATCAAAACCACAACGATAGTTTGTCAAGTTAGTGTTGTTTTAACCTTCTCAAGGACCGGGTGTAGCCACACTCGGTTCAACTAAAGTTGGAGAAACTGACACCCGCCAGCCACCTGTGTGCAAAGCATGTCGGTAGAACCAGTCTCACGTAAGCGTACGCGTAATGTCGGTCCTGGCCGCTTCATCCAACAATACCGCCAAACGAAAGTATGACATGCTGGTAAGCAGTATGACTTGTATCGCCCACAACTCACTTGTGTTCTACTCGTCCGTATAACATCTACGCATAAACCTGGCTCGGATGCCACTGTTGGGGAATGTAGTAATTTCAAAAAAATTCCTATGCACACGCAAGATCATGGTGATGCATAGCAACGAGAGGGAATAATATCATCCATGTACCCTCATAGACCGTAAGCGGAAGTGTTATGAGAATGCGGTTGATGTAGTCAAACGTCTTCACGATCCGACCGATCCAAGTACCGAACGCACGGCACCTCCGAGTTCAGCCCACGTTCAGCTCGATGACGTCCCACGAACTCCGATCTAGCAGAGCTTCACGGGAAAGTTCCGTCAGCATGACGGCGTGTTGATGGTGATGATGTTGCTACCGACGCTGGACTTCGCCTAAGCACCGCTACGATATGATCGAGGTGGATTATGGTGGAGGGGGCGCCGCACATGGCTAAGGGATCAATGATCAACTTGTGTGTCTAGAGGCGCCCCCTGCCCCCGTATATAAAGGAGCAAGGGGGGAGGCCGGCCGGCCCTCTATGGCGCGCCAGGAGGAGGAGTCCTCCTCCTAGTAGGAGTAGGACTCCCCTCTTTCCTACTCCTACTAGGAGGGGGGAAAGAAAGGGGGAGAGGGAGAAGGAAAGGGGGGCACCGGCCCCCCTCTCCTAGTCCAATTCGGACCATAGGGGGAGGGGCGTGTGGCCTGCCCTAGGCTAGCCCTCTCTCTCTCTCCACTAAGGCCCATAAGGCCCATTATTTCTCCGGGGGGGGGGGGCCCGGTAACCCTTCGGCACTCCGGTTTTCTCCGAAATCACCTGAAACACTTCCGGTGTCCGAATATAGTCGTCCAATATATCGATCTTTACGTCTCAACCATTTCGAGACTCCTCGTCATGTCTGTGATCATATCCGGGACTCCGAACTACCTTCGGTACATCAAAACACAAAAACTCATAATACCGATCGTCACCAAACTTTAAGCATGCGGACCCTACGGGTTCGAGAACTATGTAGACATGACTGAGATACGTCTCCGTTCAATAACCAATAGCGGAACCTGGATGTTCATATTGGCTCCCACATATTCTACGAAGATCTTTATCGGTCAAACCGCATAACAGCATACGTTGTTCCCTTTGTCATCGGTATGTTACTTGCCCGAGATTTGATCATCGGTATCTCAATACCTAGTTCAATCTCGTTACTGGCAAGTCCCTTTACTTGTTCTATACTGCATCATCCCGTAACTAACTCATTAGTTACAATGCTTGCAAGGCTTATAGTGATGTGCATTACCGAGTGGGCCCAGAGATACCTCTTCGACAATCGGAGTGAGAAATCCTAATCTTGATCTATGCCAACTCAACAAGTACCATCAGAGACACCTCTAGAGCACCTTATAATCACGCATTTACGTTGTAACATTTGGTAGCACACAAAGTGTTCCTCCGGTAATCGGGAGTTACATAATCTCATAGTCATAGGAACATGTATAAGTCATGAAGAAAGCAATAGCAGTAAACTAAAACGATCAAGTGCAAAGCTGACGAAATGGGTCAAGTCAATCACATCATTCTCCCATTGATGTGATCCCGTTTATCAAATGACGACTCATGTCTAAGGTTTGGAAACATAACCATCTTTGATCAACGAGCTAGTCAAGTAGAGGCATACTTATGACACCCTGTTTGTCTATCTATTCACACATGTATCATGTTTTCGGTTAATACAATTCTAGCATGAATAATAAACATTTATCATGATATATGGAAATAAATAATAACTTTATTATTGCCTCTAGGGCATATTTCCTTCAGTAGCTATGTGTTTAATCTCTCTCTCTCCCTCTCTCTCTCTCTCGTGTTCTTGAGATGGCACGATCTTAATGTATCGCGGGCTTTGTTAATATAGTTGGATCATATGGTGTTTCCCCCTCTATATCTTCTTGTAAATTGAGTTTTCCCTTTGAGATTTCATTCTTATTGGATTTAATACATTTATGGGTTTGAGAACACTTGATGTATGTCTTTCTATGAATACCTGTGGTGACAATGGGATATCATATTGATTCACTTGATATGTGTTTTGGCACTCAACTCACGGATGCCCAAGGTGACATTGGGGTAATCTATGCATAGGGGATGATGCACGTTCTCATCTTTGTTTCTCCAATGGAAATCTTGGGGCACTCTTTGAGGTTCTTTGTGTTGGATTGAGTATTATGAATCTGGAATTGTTTGATGCATATCGTATAATCAACTCATCGATACTCGCAATGACATTGGAGTATCTAGGTGACATTAGAGTTGGTTGATGTGTATCATATGGTGCTATTTTAGTACGAGCTCTTGGTCAGATCGATCGGAAAGAATAGCTTTGTGTTATTTTCGTACGAACTCTAGGATAGATTGATTGGAAAGAATAGCTTTGAGGTGGTTTCGTACCCTACAAACAATTTCTTCTTATGTTCTCCGCTAGATAGGAACTTTGGAGTGATTCTTCATCGCACGTTGAGGGAAGGTTATATGATCCAATTATATTAGCACCGTTGAGAGATTGCACTAGCGAAAGTATGGACCCTAGGCCTCATTTTCAAACATTGCAATACCATTTGTGCTCCATTTTATCAGTTGCTACCTTGCTGTTTTTTATTGTTACTATTACAAAAATGAATATATGCTATCATTACTATGATTTTATTACCATATCTTTGCCGAACTAGTGCACCTATACAAATTACCATTGTATTTGGTGTGTTGGGGACACAAGAGACTTTTTGTTATTTGGTTGTAGGGTTGTTTGAGAGAGACCATCTTCATCCTACACCTCCCACGGATTGATAAACCTTAGGTATTCCACTTGAGGGAAATTTGCTACTATCCTACAAAACTCCGCGCTTGGAGGCCCAACACGAGTCTACAAGAATAAAGTTGCGTAGTAGACATCAAGCCTGTAGATTCCCATATGAGTACTTGCTATCACTCTTGTGAAGTTTTGTTGACAAAAAATTAGTGATCCAAAAAATTCAGAAATTTGTACACGAATAAAATGTACCTATTTGGAAGGAGTTCTTTGAGGAGGAGGTCCTCATAGGCATCATCGAGCGGAAGCTCGATACGATAGTCCTATGTTGAGCCAAGTGCAAGCTCGATGTGGGACACCAACGCTAAATCATGCCTTTGGCCATGTAAGGAGTTCATGCTAGGTGCAGGTTTCAAGGAAGAATTTGTGCAATATGTTCACAACACCGAGTAGATTAGTACATCCAACATCTCAACATCACAGAGACATTCACTAAGAAATTTAAATATCATCCTCGTGAGTCTAGAGTTTCATTTAGCGTTTATGATAATGCTTTTACCATGCCTCTAGAAGCCTTCCATGTTGCATGTAAAATTCCTTATTGGGGTTCACTGGATGAACCCCCAAGATCTGAGTATGAGTTTCTTTTCACTAGTCTCTGTTACGGTGAGGATAGAGGAGTGACACAAGCTAGAATAAAAAAGTATACATTTCCCATCAATTCATTACTTTGCACTCTTTAATGGCAAATGCATCATGGGGAAACAGGATAGAAGAACACTGTGTGCCCCTAACTTCAGCCTCATACACACTGCTCTGATAGGAATTAAATGTTATAATCTTGGAGTAATCATTGCATGGAGGCTACAACGCAAAGCTGATAGTGGCCACTTTTATGGTGTGATATATGCCTCCCGTGTAGCTAAGGAGCCGGGTGTGTTACCTTGGCCTAGTGATCCTATTCTACCTACTCAGTACTTAGACTCGGAGGCCATGAAGCACCATAGGTTCATTAAGGCCACAACCACTGACCATATATAGTTACAACTTGATGTTCAATAAAAATCACATTGTGCATGTATTTTGGATGCGCCTGCTCTCTTTGATTATCACATTAAAAGAAGATATTATGTTCTTGAGTATGAGGCCCGCGAGTACAACGCGGCGGTCGAGGCTGCCCGGCGGGCTGACGAGGCCACACCAAGAGCCTCCGTGAGTTATCACTCTGACTATTATCCAGGCTACGGATGGTGATTACCAAGCTAGGACAAAAGCCTAAGCTTGGGGGAGTACGCATTCCCACCGACATTACATTCATGTTGTCAGTGCCCACACTTGTTCATTGTATTATCCATGCTAGATTTATTTTCTTGCTTTCTTCTTGTGTGTTTGAAAAACTTTGAGAAAATCCAAAAATATTTCTTGCTTCTTTTAGGTTTTTCTTTCCAGTTTAATTTAGTTCTAGTATTAACAGAAAACCCAAAAAGATCTCTCGTTTCTTTTTTGTTTGTTGGGAGCTCTCTCGCGTAAATAGTTTTTCTCATTTTTGTTTTTCCTTCCTCAATTTGCTTTGTTCATGAAAAACTAAAAACTCCAAAAGTATTTTAGTGTGTTTCTCTGAAATTCTTTTCTCTTTTTTGAGTTGTACCAGGGGAAGACCACGATGAAAATGTTGAGTGGATCTCATGCATATGCATTCTTATTGATCTAACAAAGAGCCCATATTATTTGGTCTTTGTCGGATTTCGGGTTCCGGCAGACCCTTGAGGTTCGAACACTGGGGTGCGCGTGGAGATTTCACTTCCTACCTACCTGCACTCCACCGCCTCGCTAAGATCTAAACTATGGAAAGAACAACACAAGAGACACAGGGTTTATACTGGTTTGGGCCACCGTTGTGGTGTAATACCCTACTCCAGTGTGTGGTGTGGTGGATTGCCTCTTGGGCTGATGATGATAAACAATACAAGGAAGAACAGCCTCGCGAGGGTCTGTTCTTGGCTGGGGAGATGAACTGCTGGGAGGAGTTCAGTCACCTTTCTCTCTCTCTCTCTCTCTCTCTGGTCCTTTTATCCTTCGATCCCTCTATCCCCCTCGAACCTCTCTTTGCTCTCTGGGTGGCTGGTCTTATTTATAGGGGCCCTGGTCCTCTTCCCAAATATCGAGCAGGAAGGGAGCCAACAATGGCGGGCTAATTTGAAGGGGGACAGCTAGTACTAGCTACACTGACAAAAGTAGTCTTCGCCTGCACAAAGCTCTGGTGATGATGCCGTCTCGGGCTCCACGATGACGTCCGTCTTGTAGTCCTCATGGTCTTGGTCTCATTGCACCGAAATGGCAACCTTTGCCTGATGCCTCGGTACTCCGCGGCTGCGCTTGCCCCCTTTGCACCAAAGAGGAAAGGAGGACACTGCGCGGGCTGGCACCCGCCTGGCGCCCCCGGTCGTCATGGCTTGCGTCACGGGCACCTCGTGAGGTACCCCGCCTTGATCTCTCCGCCTCCTCGTGAGCCAGCCCGACGAGGCCGTGCCTGAGGAAGCTCCGCCTCGTCTGCCCCGCGAGGCTTGGCCCCTCGCGGGGGTCTTGGGTTTGCGTTGGTGAAGATGGGCCGCGCTGGGGCCCCCTTTTGAGCCACGCCGCAGGCCGCAGGCAGGCAAGTTTGGGGACCCCCGTTCCCAGAACGCCGACAGTAGCCCCCGGGCCCAAGGCGCGCCCAGGCTTGGCCGTGCAGGGAGGCGGAAGGGCAAGAGCGATGCGCCGTGGGCCCCAAAAGCCTGCGGCCTTGGGCGCCGCGTGGCGGTTGATTGGACGTGGGCGTCTCCACTTCCCCATGGCGCCTCGGCAACTGCACGGATTGGACAAGTCCCTGCATGCAAAGCGGGTCATAATTACCTGCCATCATGGGGGCCGTTGGTTGGCCCTCGCCAGCTATAAGTACGGATCGGTGCGCGCCCTTCCAGTTCATCTCCCCTTGCTTCTCCTTCTTCTTCATGGCCCCGTCGAGGAGGTTCTCGGCCGCAGAGAAGGGGAAGGCTCGCCAAGTTGAGCCCGCCTCTCCCCCGCCCAGGCGCGGTCGAGGGCGCCCTCGCAAACATCCTGTGGCCACCACGGTAGCTCCCCGCGGCCGTGGAGGCGATTTTCAGCACAGCGACGGGCGGATTACTGCGGCCGGGGGCGCGCACCGGCTGCGCGTCCCCCTAGGCCGCGCTTTCGCGCTGCTGAAGTGCTGCCGGAGTTCGTCATGTGGTCGGCGGAGCCAACTAGCACCCGACTTCCACTTCCTCGCTTCCTCCTTGGCGAGCTCCCGGCTGATGCCCCGGGCGGCCTCTGGCTTCAGGCTGACGGCTGCTGCAGCCGGGCCTCATGGATCTCACTGGAGGACTCCGCAGCCGGGGGCCTGTCCCTGGCCCGCGGTTGGCAGACGTTTGCCCGCGCGCATGGCCTGAGCCGTCGGTGCACCCTACACTTCAAGTTCGACGGCGATGCCACCCTCTACGTGAGGGTGTTTGGGGAAGATGGTCGCCGCGCAGGGTGTTGCCCCGAGGGTGACGACCGAGGCTGGGAACCCAGCTCCGGCGATGATGGAGAGGGCAGCGCTCGCGCGGCTGGCGGCGCTCAGGGTTCCTCAAGCTTCTCCGGTTCTTCTTCAGGCGGCGATTCTTCTAGCGGTGGCCGCGGTCAGCCTCCACGCCGTCGTATCTGCTTGGGAGGTGGTAACGTGTCCGCCCGCCGTCGCACCCTGGTGAAGCGCGAGAGGGAGTCTGTCTGAGCTCCGTAGGCAGCTCGGGCCTTCCCTGGGGGCCGGTGTGAGGCGAGCTGCACCAGATTTGTTCTTTCTTTTCCTTTTTCCTGCGTAATCAAAGACAGTAGTGTGGAGCCCCGCGGGGGCGTGTTTGGGTTATTGCTGTTAATCATCATTTTGCTTTCGTTATTGTACCTTCCGGCTGCGTGCCCGCGCGTGGATAGTTCCCGGCCCCGGCCGTGGGGGGCGACCGACCCAGGCCCTTTGTTTGGGTCGCGGTTCCCGTGGGGCACGGACTGGAGGGGTGCTCCTGTAATGGGCCCAGGTCGCGAACCCTTTGAATGACTAGGATAGGAACACTCGCGAGGGCGCTTGGCTGCCCCCCTCGCGAGGCCTTGCACAAGAGAAATCGAGGCAGGAGAGTGAAAAGTCGAAGAACCACAAGCCAAAGACGGCAACAACTTCAATAAAACTTCGAATGAGAAGGAACAAGCCAACTATGGAAAGCAAATGAAAATCCGCGTCCAGCACCTAATCTAGTCTTCGACGTCTTCTCACGAGCGCAGAGCTAAGTGCTGCCACTGGGCGTGGGATGGAGCCCCAGGGCCTGAGGCTGGCGCTCCTGAGACTCCGGGGCGTGTACAGCCCCAACTCATTATTACGTGAGAGTGTCACGGGCGGCGAGCTTCACAGGCGTTGGCCTTCTTCACAGGCTCCGGGCCTTTTTCCAAAACGCGATAGCTTCACAGGCATTCGCCTTCTTCACAGGCTCTGGGCCTTTTCCAAAACGCGATAGCTTCACACGCATTCGCCTTCTTCAAAGGCTCTGGGCCTTTTCCAAAACGCGATAGCTTCATAGGCATTTGCCTTCTTCACAGGCTCTGGGCCTTTTCCAAAACGCGATAGCTTCACAGGCATTCGCCTTCTTCACAGGCTCCGGGCCTTTTCCAAAACGCGATAGCTTCACAGGCATTCGCCTTCTTCACAGGCTATGGGTCTTTTCCAAAACGGGATAGCTTCACAGGCATTTGCCTGCTGAGTCTCCAAGCGCGCGGAGCCGGGCCTGGAAACATGAACAACTTTGAACGGGCCCTCCCACATGGGAGAGAGCTTGTGCAGCCCCTCCCTGGAGAGAACCTGCCTGAGCACGAGGTCTCCTACCTCGAGAGTCCTGGGGCGGATGTTGCGGCAGTGATATCGCCGCAGTGCTTGTTGGTACCTCGCCGCTCGTAGCGCGGCTTCTCAGCGACGTTCCTCCCCCAGCACGAGGTCCATCCCCCGCATGGCGTCCTGCTGCGCCTCGTCGAATGCCAGGACCCGCGCGGAACGACATCTGACCTCGTGAGGGAGGACTGCTTCGGCTCCGTAGACCAGGAAGAACGGTGTCTCTCCAGTCGGCTTGGTCGCGGTTGTGTGCATGGACCACAACACGGACTGAAGCTCGTCGTACCAACCTCTGCCGTAGGCCTCCAGCTTCTTCTTGAACGTCCTGGTCTTGAGGCCCCTCAGGACCTCCGCGTTGGCTCGCTCGGCCTGGCCGTTGCTTCGGGGGTGCGCCACCGAAGCGTAGCATATCTGCGTTCCAAGGTTAGCACAATATGTTTTGAAGAGGTTACTGGTGAACTGCGAACCGTTGTCCGTGATGATGCGATTCGGCACCCCGAACCGGCTCACGATGCCTTTGATGAACTTGACCGCGGAACCCGCGGGAATGGCGCGGACAGCCTCTACTTCAGCCCACTTGGTGAACTTGTCCACGGCGACGTAGAGGTAGCGGTAGTCCCCTGGCGCCCGAGGAAACGGACCCAAGATGTCCAGCCCCCAGACTGCGAATGGCCACGAAAGGGCTATAGTCTGCAAGCCTCCTGCTGGCTGATGGATCTGCTTGGCGTGGAACTGGCAGGCCTCACAAGCTTTCACTAGTTCGACGGCGTCATTGAGCGCGGTGGGCCAATAAAACCCACTGCGGAACGCCTTGCCGATGAGGGTCTGTGATGATGAATGATGTCCACAGTCTCCGCCGTGTATATCTTCCAGCAGTTCCTTCCCTTGGTCCCTGGAGATGTAGCGCAGGGACACATCGTTTGGTCGCTTCCGGTAGAGCTCTCCATCCTTGATGCAGTATGCCGTGGCCTGGCGTGCCACTCGCTCCGCTTCCTCCTCCTTCTCCGGCAGGGTCCCTTGCGTTAAGTAACTCCGGAGCTCCGCGATCCAACATCCCTCCTGAGGTTCCATCATCAAGAGAAGGCGTGCTCCTGAGGCCGGGCCACAGGCCGGAGCCCCTGAGGCAGGTGGCTGGGGGAGCTCCTCCCGGGGCTGAGCCGTGTTTGATAATGACGGCAGGGCTAAGGACTTGAAGAGCCGCTCCTCGAAAACGCCAGGCTCCTGAGGTAGCCGCCTGGACGCCCGTTTGGCGATGTCGTTGGCCTCCTGATTGGTGCCACGGGGCACATGCTGCAACTCCAACCCCCAGAACTGCTTCTCCATCCTGCGGACCTCCGCTAGGTAGGCTTCCACGTGCTCATCCTTCGGCTCGTACACCTTGTTGGAGAAATTGACAAGGAGCTGCGAATCGCCCTTGATGGTGAGGCGTTTCACCCCCAGGGCGGCTGCGGCCTTCAAGCCCGCTATTAAACCTTCATACTCCGCTATGTTGTTGGAGACCTTTTCACCTTGCTGGAAACAGAGCTGGATGGCGTAATAGAGCTTGTCCTGAGTGGGCGATATAGGCACCGCCCCAGCCCCTGCGCCATGCCTGGAGAACGCCCCATCGAAGTACATGACCCAGCCTTCTAGCGCCTCGCTTCCCGAGGATAGGGACCGATCCTCGTCGGCCTTGAGGCCTGGCGCCTCCGTCCATTCTGCCACAAAATCTGCCAAAGCTGCTCCCTTGATGACTCTGGTCGTGCTGAATTCGAGCTGAAATGCTTGCAGTTCTATGTTCCACTCAGCGACCCTTCCAGCTGAATTAGGGCTCCTGAGCACTCTCTCCAGGGGGTATGACGAGACGACCTTGATGGGGTGACCCTGAAAATAGTGCCGCAGAGGCCACCAGTAGCGTGAGGAGTAGTTTCTGAGGCATGGGGTACCGTGCCCTTGCATCCTGCAACACCATGCTGATGAAGTACACTGGGTGCTCAACGAGGTGGAGTGCGTCAGTGCTGGTGGCTGCCTTCGAAGACCATGGCGCCTCTTGAGGCAATGAGGCCTCCCGAGACTGGCCATCTGGGAGAGGGGCCTCTTCCGCCTCCGGTGCACCCCTCTGCGGCGGCTGATCCTACTCAGCCGCGGTGGCGGTTTCTGTGGGCCTTCCTTGTCCCTGTTCTGCCTTGTCCCGGGCTGCTGCCGCGGTTTTGATTCGGCACTCCTCTCTGACTGCCACCAAGGCTGCGCTGGCGGAGTAGGGAGTGGCGGCGAGGTAAAGCACCAGGGGCTCTTGAGGGCGCGGAGCCACCATGACCAGTGGGCTGGTTAGGTATCTCTTGAGATCCTGGAACGCCTTGTCGGCCTCTTCAGTCCACTCGAAGGGCCCCTTTTTCTTCATTAGCTGGAAGAAGGGCAGCGCTCGTTCCCCCAACTTGGAGATGAAGCGCCCTAGCGCGGTCACGCGCCCCGTGAGCTTCTGCATTTCTCTGAGGGTCTTTGGCAGGCTCATGTCTTCCACTGCCTTGACCTTCTCCGGGTTAGCCTCGATGCCTCGCTGGGACACGAGGAAACCCAAGAGCTTGCCCGAGGGGACTCTGAACACACACTTCTCTAGGTTGAGCCGTAGGTTCACTGCGTTGAGGCTCGCGAAGGTTTCCTCCAGGTCTTGTATCAAGGTCCTGGCCTCCCGAGACTTTACCACAATGTCATCGACGTAAGCTTCAACATTCTTCCCGAGCCGCGGGCCCAAGGTGATGTGCATCAGCCGCTGAAAGGTCGCCCCTGCGTCACGCAGCCCGAATGGCATGCATGTGTAGCAGTACACCCCACACGGGGTTAGGAAGGCTGTCTTCTCGACGTCTTCTACCGCCATCTTGATCTGGTGATACCCAGAGAAGGCATCCAAGAAGCATAACAGGTCGCATTGTGCAGTGGAATCGACAATCTGGTCGATGCGGGGGAGCGGGAACGGATCTTGCGGGCATGCTTTGTTGAGGTTGGTGAAGTCGACACACATGCACTCCTTCCCTCCCTTCTTTGGCACAACGACAGGGTTGGCCAACCAATCCAGGTACCGAACCTCGCGAATGACCCCAGCGGCTTCTAATTTGCGGGTCTCTTGGACGATGAAGGCCTGCTTTTCTGTGGACTGCCGCCTGGCCTTCTTCTTGTTTGCGCGCAGGAACCCGACCAGGGCCTCCTCCTGCTCGGGTTTGAGGTGGGCACCTATGGTGAAAGTGGCATTGGTGGACCCGTCCTCATCGATGGGTATCTGCTTGGTTTCTGCCTTGCCTTGGGTGAACAAGTGTTTCTTCTTGGCGGGTGCAGCCCCCTTGGGCTCGGGGGTCTCCAAGTCGGCGGGCTGTGCCGACGCCGCCGTCTTGAAGGCGAGCTTGAGCACCTGCAGCGCGTCCCCGGTGTCCCCGTGCACGGTGAGGACTCCGCTGCTCCCAGGCATCTTCATGAGGTTGTACGTCGGGTGCGTCGCGGCCATGAACTGGGCCAGCGCTGGGTAGCCAAGGATGGCGTTGTAGGGGAGGCCGATGGGGGCGATGTCGAAGTTGACCAGCTCCGTGCGGAAGTTGTCGTAGGTGCCGAAGGTTACTGGGAGCTAGATCTGTCCCAAGGAGCTGGATGACTCGCCCCCAACGCCTGAGAAAGGCCGGCTAGGTTGCAGCCGTTCCAGGGGTATGCAGAGGAGGTTGAAGGCCTCGACCGAGAGCATGCTGAGGCCCGCGCCGCCATCAATGAGGGTTCTGGTGACGGCCACCTGGCAGATGGTGGGGGTGCACAGCATGGGGAGCGCACCTGAGCAGGCCGAGTTGGGGGGGTGGTCCTCCGAGCTGAAGGTCAGGCTGGTCTCGGGCGCCGCCCGGTCCAGGGGAGCCCCCTGCCGCGTGGAAGCAGCGCTGGCCCGGCGGATGAACGGCTTCACGTGGTGACTTGTAGGCGGCGCCTGCGAGTCGCCCAAGAGGGCCGCGATGACCGGGGGTGTTGGTGTAGCGCGATGGGCGGGGAAGAGGTTGCGGGGCTCTTCCCGAGAGGCCACGGAGGCTGCCGGCGGGTGGAGCAGCCATGTGCGCGAGGCACCGG
This sequence comes from Triticum urartu, assembly GCF_003073215.2. NCBI lineage: Eukaryota > Viridiplantae > Streptophyta > Magnoliopsida > Poales > Poaceae > Triticum > Triticum urartu. Next base: position 438,772,063 of record NC_053024.1, on the reverse strand, counting down.
TGAGGGCCATGGGGAGCCAGTTGGTCACGGCCCTATCGTCACCTCCGGCTTCGAGGAGGGCCTCCTCGCTCGCCAGCAAGAAGGCCAGCGGATCTGTCGTGCCGCCGTAGCGCGGCGGCGTCGTCGGCTTGAGCTTGTCCGGCCACCGTAGCCGTTGCAGGGCTGGGGCCAGGGCTCGGAGCCCCCTGGCCCCCATGCTGGCGGCGGCGGACGGAGCGGGCGACGCGCTACCCATCGCGAGGCAGGTCGTGGCGGTGGCGGAAGAGAAAACTCCGGTGCACCCCCTACCTGGCGCGCCAAATGTCGGATTTCAGGTTCCGGAAGACCCTTGAGGTTCGAACACTGGGGTGCGCGCGGAGATTTCACTTCCTACCTACCTGCACTCCTCCGCCTCGCTAAGATCTAAACTATGGAAAGAACAACACAAGAGACACAGGGTTTATACTGGTTCGGGCCACCGTTGTGGTGTAATACCCTACTCCAGTGTGTGGTGTGGTGGATTGCCTCTTGGGCTGATGATGATAAACAATACAAGGAAGAACAGCCTCGCGAGGGTCTGTTCTTGGCTGGGGAGATGAACTGCTGGGAGGAGTTCAGTCACCTTTCTCTCTCTCTCTCTCTCTCTCTCTCTGGTCCTTTTATCCTTCGATCCCTCTATCCCCCTCGAACCTCTCTTTGCTCTCTGGGTGGCTGGTCTTATTTATAGGGGCCCTGGTCCTCTTCCCAAATATCGAGCAGGAAGGGAGCCAACAATGGCAGGCTAATTTGAAGGGGGACAGCTAGTACTAGCTACCCTGACAAAAGTAGTCTTCGCCTGCACAAAGCTCTGGTGATGATGCCGTCTCGGGCTCCACGATGACGTCCGTCTTGTAGTCCTCATGGTCTTGGTCTCATTGCACCGAAATGGCAACCTTTGCCTGATGCCTCGGTACTCCGCGGCTGCGCTTGCCCCCTTTGCACTAAAGAGGAAAGGAGGACACTGCGCGGGCTGGCACCCGCCTGGCGCCCCCGGTCGTCATGGCTTGCGTCATGGGCACCTCGTGAGGTACCCCGCCTTGATCTCTCCGCCTCCTCGTGAGCCAGCCCGACGAGGCCGTGCCTGAGGAAGCTCTGTGTCGTCCGCTCTGCGAGGGTCTTGGGTTCGCGTTGGTGAAGATGGGCCACGCTGGGCCCCCCTTTTGAGCCACGCCGCTGGCCGCAGGCAGGCAAGTCTGGGGACCCCCGTTCCCAGAACGCCGACAGTCTTCTCCTCTGAATAAAATGTTTGCAGATTCTAGCTTAGTCCACAACACTTTTGCATTATTATTTTCATATCATCCGGTCATGCAAGTGAAAGGCAATAAGGACGATATTTCATGAAGTGACTGTGGCAAAGAAAACCGTGTATTAACTCAACTTGTTTTGTTTTTGTAAATATGTTTAACTCAGTGTCCATGATTCACATATTATGATTAAACATGTTTGCAATGACGATTAGAAATTACAGTTTCTCGTTCCATGCTTAAGTAAACATGTATTAAAATGATTCTGATGCAGTATGATGATATGGTATCCTCCTCTGAATGTTTCAAGTGGCTTGACTTGGCACATGTTCACACATGTAGTTGAATCAAAACCAACATAGCATTCATGATATTTATGTTCATGGTGTTTATATCCTACTCATGCTGGTACTCAATGTTGATTATTCATAATGCATGTTCATGACCGTTTTTGCTCTCTAGCTGGTCTCTTCTCAACCTATTTTGCTAGCCTTCGCCTATACTAAGCGGGAATACTGCTTGTGCATCAAAATCCTTAAACCAAAGTTATTCCAGATGAGTCCACTATATCTACCTATATGTGGTATTACCCTGCCGTTCCAAGTAAATTTGCATGTGCCACCTCTAAAATTTCAAATAAACATCTGTTTTGTGTGCCTGGACCGCTCATGGAGCGACAGGGGGTAGTCATTATCTTCCATACTAAGCGGGTTATTCTCATGATGAGTGTTTGTGCACACGTCCTTGCACGAGAGGGGACGGTAATAGGGATGCCCAGTCCTGAAATCAAAAACTACAAGTAATTAAACAAAACTCCCCCGGGACTGTTGTTGGCATGGATGGCACCCGTGGATTCGGCTAGGCATGGCTTGTGTTTGTTGGTGGAGGGGGAGTAAAACTTTACTTTTACCGCTTGGGAACTGCCGCTAATGTGTTTAGCATGGAATATATTGATAACTCTTGGTCATGATGTTTAGACGAAGGGTGCACCTCCCAAAAGTATATTTATCTCCGATTTAAACTTTGAGCTCTGGCACCTCCGCAAATCGCTGATTCCCTCTCCGAAGGGGCTATCTATTTACTTTTATGTTGAGTCATCACCTTCTCAAACAAGCACCAGACCTGAGAGCACTATTGTCATCTTCATGCATGTGTATAGTTAATGTTGAATGGATCATGACTGGATCTCTTATACCATGAATTACAATGTTTAGTCATTTCTTGAACTTTGGAGGTGCTCTGCATTTATGTTTTGCGGTCTCAGAAAGGGCTAGCGAGATACCACGGTTGTCATATTATATCATGATTGTTTTGACAAAGTGTTGGCATTTGAGATATCTTATTATTGCTCGCTAGTTGATTATGCTATTGATATGACCTAATATAATTTCCAAGAATTATTGCTTGCATGGCTATTCATGATCTTTGTTGAAAACCTGGGTGCTATTTAAGCATATATACATAAACAAGAACATAAGAGTTCGTAAAAGTTTTCCTTCATCACTTTCAGTTTGTCAACTGAATTGCTTGAGGACAAGCAATGGGTTAAGCTTGGGGGATTTGATACGTCTCCATAGTATCTACTTTTCCTAATGCTTTTGCTCTTGTTTTGGACTCTAATTTGCATGATTTGAATGAAACTAACCCGGAATAACGTTATTTTCGGCAGAACTACCATGGTGTTGTTTTTGTGCAGAAATAAAAGATCTCGGATTTGGTCGAAACTTTTTGGAGAATTCTTTTGGAATGAATAAATAATATTGGAACCAAGGCCCAGTCGAGGGGGGCCCCGGCTGCCCACAAGACACCAGGGCGCGCCACCCCCTCTGGCATGCCCTCGTGGGTGGTTGATAACCCACAAGTATAGGGGATCGCAATAGTTTTCGAGGGTAGAGTATTCAACCCAAATTTATTGATTCAACACATGGGGAGCCAAAGAATATTCTCAAGTATTAACAGTTGAGTTGTCAATTCAACCGCACCTGAAAGACTTAATATCTGCAGCAAAGTGGTATGGAAGTAATGGTAACAGTGGCTGTCGGTGTCAAAACCGGCGGATCTCGGGTAGGGGGTCCCGAACTGTGCGTCTGAGGCGGATGGTAACAGGAGGCAGGGGACACGATGTTTACCCTGGTTCGGGCCCTCTCGATGGAGGTAATTCCCTACGTCCTGCTTGATTGATATTGATGATATGAGTATTACAAGAGTTGATCTACCACAAGATCGTAGAGGCTAAACACTAGAAGCTAGCCTATGGTATGATTGTATGTCGTCCTACGGACTAAACCCCCCGGTTTATATAGACACCGGAGGGGGCTAGGGTTACACAAAGTCGGTTACAAGGGAGGAGATCTACATATCCGTATTGCCAAGCTTGCCTTCCACACCAAGGAGAGTCCCATCCGGACACGGGACAAAGTCTTCAATCTTGTATCTTCATAGTCCAATAGTCCGGCTGTCCGGAGACCCCCTAATCCAGGACTCCCTCAGTAGCCCCCGAACTAGGCTTCAATGACGATGAGTCCGACGCGCAGATCGTCTTTGGCATTGCAAGGCGGGTTCTTCTCCAAATTCTGAATATCTGCTGAGTAGTGTCCGGCTCCCCATAAATGTTGCACTTCTTGGCTTCTGCGCCCAATAAGGGCTATCTTCCACGTGTCGAGCGAATGCGAGGAGCCGGGGCATTTTTACATTCGCCACCCTAGCCACGTAAGTAAACTGTCTATTAAAGGGACGGGGATTCTTAGATCCAAACCACACCATCCTCCCAAAGTGAGTATCCATCGGAGCGCGCTCGGAAAAATCCATTCCAACATGGCCGACCATCGCAACTCCTCCTCCCACTCCCATAGCCGTAAGCCCGGTGATTGGGAGAAGTGTTCCGTCCCGCACAGCCAATTAGTAGAGTTGCAGACCTAGGGATTTCTCCCTCCAGCATATTTGGTCCCCGTTCAAGCCGGGATCGCCACCTATAATGGTGGGAAGCAAGCGGAGAGTTTCCCCAATCCCTCCAAGGGGGAGCGGGTATGCCTTGTCCCTTATTTACTAAGGGGACTTGGATTTCCAACCCATCCGTTCCTCCGCGGTCTCCTGGAGTTTTACGGCCTCCAGTTGCATAATTTTACCCCCGCTTCCATATTAAACATTGCTGGTTATGTTGCCCTTTGTGAGTTGTTTCTGGGCTGCGAGGCTCATTTCGAGCTGTGGAAGAGGATATTCTGCCTTGTGCCCCGTACACAGGAGGGGTCACTATATCAAGTGGGCAGAGCCGAAATATGGAGCATCGCCGGGACCGGATACCTGTCCGGTACCCCGAAGAAGATGTCCAAAGACTGGACTTCGGAGTGGTTTTACATGGAGGGCGTCCCCCTTCCAGATCCTATTCGGAGGGGTCTTCCCGAGTTCAGCAATGCTCCTATGAAGAAACGCCGAAGCTGGCACCCATGGAGCCCCCAGGAGGAAGACAATGGAGAAGTCCTTTACCTGATGGACCGGATTAAAGTGATGGCTCAATCAGGATTGACAATAATCGAGGTTATGTCAATATGCATAATGCGGGGGGGGGGGGGGTGCAGCCACTTCAATATCGAGGGCACCCCCTATGGTGCTTTAACGGGGAAGATGATGCCACCCGCTGCGGGCGTAAGGGACCGGACTCCGCTGTCGCTCTAGCAAAAAAATATGTCCGAGTTGTTAAAGGGAGAGGAAGAGGAGTTCATCCGTATTAAGCAATGGGATGGATTCTCTATGTACAACCCTCCAAGCTGGGTAAGCTATCACTCTTTACTCCCAACCTTCCTGCATTCTTCGTCGTAAATACTCACCTTGCCGTTTCACGATAGGAACTGCGAAAAGCTGTAAGGGAGGTCAATAGCCCACCTCCACAACCAGAGGACCCTGACCGGGCCCTCGATCCCGGACTCGAAGAGGATCCGGACATATTTGTGGAGCTGATAGACAGGATATTCTAACAACTGAGCTGCGATGACGCCATGGTGGCCATCATGGCTGACTATCCTGGGCTACTCCCTGCATCGCAGGTAAGGAAAAACTGGAGTCCCAACTTCCAAGAAGGATCCCTTTTTATGCACTTCGCCTACTGTACACATATGGTGTTTTCCAGGGAAGGCCTTCGGGATGCCATGCCGAACCCATAGTGACTCCCAACAAGGAGCACCAAAGCCGGGTAGGCCAAAAAGGAAGGCGGTCAGGACTGAGACGCCGGCGCAGAGGTATGATACAAACCTCGCTCCGTGGTTGTCGTCTTTCTTTAAAATATAATGACGTCCATGTTTCCTAGTAGGAAAAATGCTCGCCGGACTATATCCGGAGAGGCCGCCGATCACGCCTCCACCAGTCGGGCTCCAGGGCCGGATATAGAGGCGGAAGCTAACACGGGGCAGATGCCAGATGCTGCTCCTACAGAGGATGCGGACAGACTATCCGCTACAAATTCCGAAGTGGAGAGCGCCATGAATCACAGGCGTCACCGGGCCGTACTCCGCGATGCTTGTTTCTCCCAGGAGGCGTTCGATGCCTTCAACTCAGGAGACGCGTACATCCGTGCTGCTCAAAATGGTCTTGCCAGAGCCACGGACCAGTATGTAAAGGATATACGGGTAGGAAAATCTAACGATTATATATATCAGTAGCCCCTGAGACTTGAAACAGTTGACACAACTGATTTTAAGGATCATTATTTGTGCAGGTTCTTACAGAAAAGAATACCCAATTGTCTCAAGAGCTGGAACAGTGCAAAGCCCAGCTACAGGCCGCGGTGGCCGCGTTGAAGGAGTCCGAGAAGGCCCCCTCTGGTAACATTTGCTTCTATTGCAAAGAATTACAGGTACTAGATAGTATGCGACATACATGCAGATCTAACAGTAGATGTTGCAGATGACCCCGGAGTGAATCCGAAGGCCGTGCCGGAGGATGCGCAACGTGCTAATCGACAGCTAAATGCTGGTGAGCACGTGCTTACGCGGGTCAGGCAGGAGAAAAATAATCTCCAGGACGCCAATATCCGGCTGGACGTGGAACTGAAAGACGTCCGAGCCCAGCTTGCGGACTCCATAAAGGAGAATAAGCGGCTTTGACACGGCATTTTTAGTAAGTGCGTGAACGAACTTTTGAAGGAGTTCGGCGAAGAAGCCGACTAACAGAGTTATGTCTGCAGGTATGCTAACGGGTCGTCCTGCGGAGGAGCTGCCCGGGTCAGCTGGTGATCTTCTACCAGAGCTCTCACAACTACACGAACAAGTTCGGCAGGTGATGCAGGGTATTGCCCAAGCCTTGTGGCCTTCCGCGTCCCTGCCAGGAGGCATGGGGGAGCTTGTAGAGAAGCTCAAGGGAGTGCGCACTATAAAAAAAGACATCCGTGACATTTTGTGCCGAACGGATTTTTTTTCTATCATACATATGACACTTCTATGGCGATAATTGTGACAAAACCCGGTATCATCATAGATGTGGTGGGCTCCTACTTCTATGACAAAAAATCATGAAAGAAAATGGGCTTTTCGTCCTGGGCGGGCCGGAGACGCAGCTGCATGACATTCTTTGGGCCGTCCATGACGGAAAAAACCATGGTAGAAGCGAGGCGGAGGAAAATTTCGGGGAGTTCCTGGTTATGGTGGGAGGTCGGGGGCCAAGCGATGCGCATTTCTCTCGTACATGTACGTGCGTGTGTGCGAGGCTTGGCTCTAACTGAACCCGAGCGAGGCGTTGGGCTCTAACTGAACCCGGGCGATCGATCGATGGCTTTTAACTGAACCCGATCGAGCGATTCCTTCGCTACTGCTGCTAACTGAAGACGATCGATGCTGCCTCTGGGATGAACAGTGAGCGTTGCGGGGGGGGGGGTGGTTGGATGAACAGTGAGCGGTGGCGTTGCCTCTGCATGAACAGGACCCCGTGGTGTGGTGGAGGGCTGGATGTATAGTAGACGATGGAGGGGTGCCCGTGGAGGGGTGGTTGAACAGGACCCCGTGGTGTGGAGGGCTGGATGAACAGTAGACGGTGGAGGGGTGGTTGAACAGTAGCCGGTGGAGTAGCGCGCGGTGGAGGCTGGATGAACAGGAGCCCGTGGAGGCTGGAGGAGGTCGACGGTAGCCCGTGGAGGCTGGAGGAGGTCGACGGTGGAGATGAACAGTATCCGTGGAGTCCTGTTTTGCGGTACGCCACACCCTCCCGATGAACAGGACCCCCATTTCGACCGTAGGAGGTCAGTTTCGTCCGTTTTGCGGTACGCCACACCCCTCCCGATCAACAGGACCCCCGTTTCGACCATAGGAGGTTTGTTTCCTCTGTTTTGGGGTACGCCAGACCCCTCCCGATGAACATGATCCCGTTTCGAACGTGGCCGCTCGAACACAAGGCCGTTTCTTCCGTTTTGTGGTACGCCAGGCCTCATTTCCATCGCCTGTTCCGTCCAAGCCGTCCCGATGAACATGACCATGCATTCCGTTCCGACCCAGCCGGTTGGCTCCCACGCGTTCCGTTGCCTCCTAATGAACACGACGCATTCCGTTGCCTCCCCATGAACACGACACATTCCGTTGCCTCCCCATGAACAGGACGCATTCCGTTGCCTCCCCATGAACACGATGACGATGCTGTTTCTCTGTTCCGACCCAGCCATGTACGCGAGCTCTGGCTGTACGTATGCGCGAGTAGGCGTTCGAGACCCTGCCCGTATGTACGTACGTGGCCGTATTTTCTTTCTTGCACCCTGGCCGCTGTACGTACGTGTACATGCTACCTGCGCGCCTCTACTATGACATGTATGCGCCTCTACTACGACTCGTGCGCGCCTCTACATCCACCAGTATATATGTACGTACATGTTCGCGACCAGAATGACAATGCTACGTACGCTTCGACCATGTGGGTCCCGAGTGTCAGGCACTTCCTTGCCTGCGAAGATGTAGCTGGTGGGTCCCAGCAGTCAGGGGGGCAAATCATTTTTTTGCCCGGATGCATTTCCTTGCGTGTGAAGATGTAGCTACTGGGTCCCAGCAGCCAGGGGGAATCGTTTTGTTTTTTTTGCACGGACGCACTTCCTTGCATGCGAAGATGTAGCTGGTCGGTCCCAGCAGTCAGGGGGCGAATCGTTTTTTTTCGGACGCACTTCCATGCTTGCAAAGATGTAGCTGGTGGGTCCCAGCCATTAGGGGGCGAATCGTTTTTTTTTGGACGCACTTCCTTGCGTGCGAAGATGTAGCTGGTGGGTCCCAGCAGTCAGGGGGAAATGTTTTTTTCACGAAATACGGTGGCCCGTCTGGTGGGTCCCTGCTGTCAGGTGGAGGAATAATTATTTTGCGCAGAATAAGGAGGCACTTCCTTGCTACGGCCGTGGACCCAGCTGTCAGCCTCTCCACGTACAGTCCATGTCTGATGGAAGCCATTCCTTGACCACGTTGACCACGCCGCGCCGAGAGCACCAGGGCGGTGGACGACGGCGAGGCCTAGGAAGGGGACGACGCGTATCCAGGGAAGACGCGGCAGTGGATGCCCACGCGTAGAGAAGTATGAGGATTCACTCGTTCGGCTGCGGTGTGAGGCTACCGTCACCGCAGAATAACAGGGGGTGTGGGTGCGTAGAGGGATGGCCTGGCCAGCGGTGGGAGTAGTAGGCGGCGGTGAGGCCTCCGCGGCATCACAGCCGGCAAAGGGCGGCAGGAGCAGGCGGCACGACCGACGCTGCTTTGGGCGGCTGGAGCAAGAATACCAGAGGTTGAAGAAGCACTAAGGCCGTTGGATGGACATCGTACGGTCACTGGAGCTAGAATCGTTCATATATTGACTAAAGTTGACAAAGGCCTCCGTCCCAGTCAACTTAGTAGGCACACAAGTCAGCCTCCCACCAAGGTGGGTCCCAGGTAGCAGGGGGGTATTCATTTTTTTTGTGCGTAATAAGGAGGCACTTCCGGTGGGTCCGAGCTGACAGCGGGGGGAACGTTTTTTTCGCGAAATACGGTGGCCCGTCCTGTGGGTCCCAGCAGTCAGGGGGAAACGTTTTTTTCGCGAAATATTGGTGGCCCGTCCGGTGGGTCCCTGCTGTCAGGTGGAGGAATAATTATTTTCCACGTAATAAGGAGGCACTTCCTTGCGGCTGCTGTGGACCCAGTTGTCAGCCTCTCCACGTACAGTACTCTTCTGATGGAAGTCGGTCATTGACCACATTGACCACGCCGCGCCGAGAGCACCACGGCGGTGGACGATGGTGAGGCCTAGGAAGGGGACGACGCGTAGCCGGGGAAGACGCGGCAGTGGAAACCCGCGCGGAGATGAGTACGAGGGTTCACCGGTTCGGCTGCGGTGTGAGGCTGCCGTCGCCGCAGAATAACAGTGGGTGTGGGTGAGTAGAGGGATGCCCTGGCCAGCGGTGGGAGTAGTAGGGGGCGCTGAGGCCTGCGCGGCAGCACAGCCGGCCACGGGAGGCGGGAGTAGGCGGTCCCACCATCGCTGCTTTGGCGGCTGGAGCAAGAAGATCACAGATTGAAGAAACACGACGGCCGTTGGATTGACATCCAACGGTTACGTTGCTAGAATCGTTTGTTGATGCATATTATAACTAAAAAATCTTGCATACGCGTCAACTAAACAGGCCCACAATTCAGACCACTCCCTCTTTTTTTAATAATTTATATATAGCTGATGGCAACTTCTTATGCAATTTATTGCAGTCATTTTTTTGGTTGGCCAGGGCCAATTTCGCATATTTCTGTGGGTTCCAAACTATTTTTAATACCGAAATGTCGAGCCAGATTTAAAGTACTTTGAAGATATATTTAAATTAGGTTAATGCCCAGTGAAATAGGACTCTGAATATATGAAAAAATTCAGAAATTATAAAGTAATTGCCAATTTGTCATCTGTTTTTATATTTACAACCCATTTCATATTACTTTCAAGATTTGCAGGCGTCTTGAAAGAGTTGCAGCCCATCAGGGCGTAGAAAAATAAGTAGGCCTGGATTGGGTATTCTTCAGAAAAAATAAACTAGGCTCATTTTCACAAAGAAAAAATAGCTAGGCTGGTCACATGGTGAACATAAAATATAAGCATGGGTTAGACGGGCCACAGCCCAGTTCAAACCTTACTCCGTCTCAACAATACCAAACAAAAAAAATACTGCTCGAGTAGCTACATCCCAGGTGTCAGCCGATCTTGTGTTGTTCTCTTGTCTATTGACTATATACGCTCACAATGTTGTGGGTCCGAGATGTCAGGAAAACACTAGAAGGAAGCATTTTATTTTTCCATACGCTGATGTGGTGGGCCCCTACTGTCATCCTCTCCACGTACTTCTGCCGATTCCTGTTGTTTGTTGACCATGTTGACAACGTGAGAGGGCGGCGCCGCGCGAGCGCACCAAAGCGCGCGGAGGACGTCGGCGTTAACGATTTTGGAGACGGTGGGGCGGCGATCCGTGCGCTGAGGCGCAGCCAGCCGTGGGAGGCGGAAGCAGGCAGCCCTGCCGGCGCTGGTTCGGTTTTGGCGGCTGGAGGAAGACATGACTAAAGAAACACGACATACTGTAAAAGCAGCAGGAGTACTTAACAACCTTAACTGAAACCAGTAGAGGCACTTAACAACCAAACCTCAAAGCAGTATGAGTACTTATACAGGTTCAACCGTACAAAGCACGCCTCAAACAGTGCTACTTTGCCTAAAGTTAACCAAGGGTGAGGTCGCCAAGCCCCAGGACAAGGCCCAGGCGCCACCCCGCGCATCCACAACCTTCTGAAAGCGGCTTCATCTCGCAACAGGATATTTGCTTTAGAGCCATGGAAAAGCATGAACATAATCTTCTGTCCTATTCTCCAAGATGGACGGGCCTTGATTATTTGAGACCACCCATGAATAAGTATCTTTTCACCTCAAAGGGGAATTGAGTAGGTTGACATAAACATCAAGTTGTGACCAAGCGCAAGTCTGACCCGACCATGGTCAGGCATCTGTATAGGAACAATAGAACTCGGCAGTTCCTATTTCAAGAAGATAAGAGCTGTAAAACTGTGTATAAGCAATAGTTTATGAACAACATATATAACAGAAAACAGCTCGTACCATAAGTTTCTCGACACAGTTGGACCTATTCAATGAGTGCAGCAGTGGGACACATATCCCACGTGGCCTTCGACCATTGAAACACCCCACAAGGACCTCAAAACGATCAATAAAGTGTAGGAACTTGTGGATGTCGATCCAGTCAACTTCAGTGCCATTAGTAACAGCTGAGTTATTACAGAGTAACAAACGAGCAGACTACTTAACTCTGAAAAAACCTACACGTGCCACCAATTATAAGAAAATATTAGTTAGAAGTAGCATCTTCGTGAGAGATTCGTTGCTACTTCTAAAGTTAAATTGTGATTAGTTAGACAGAATAGGTGGATTAAGAAGTAATCGAGGCAACAAGCAAGAACCAGATACAAAACTAACATGGATGAACAATTGGAATGACGTCAGGGTGGAAGATCGCAGTGAAGATGAGACCAGTTTCTGCTATTTCCATCAACATTCGTGCGCCAACTTTCAGTCTGTAACACTTGAGAAAGTTTATCCAAGTTCGGCCATAAAAAAGCAGCAATCTTCTTGGTTCATGAACCCAACTCGAAACTTATATCCATGGCTTGTCTTCACTGTGACCATTAAACTAGTGTATTCAGTTATGGCAAGGCCGAGCATCTTGAGTACATGTGTTCTGGCAGAGCAAATAATACACTGCAGGAAAAAATAATATGAGAACACAGCATGTTCAAAAAAACCCCACCCTCCCGGATAGAAAAGAGGATTCTAGGAACATACTGTGCGCGTTTCAAAATGCTGTGTTAGGATGAGAAGGAACAAGTGTGGCGTCTTGCCGAGGGCGCAAAAACCTATAGGGTACTCGCACTTTGGGCACTGCAAATGAAACACACTAGATTCAGTAGAAGAAAAATGCATCAATGGCGGCGGCTGCCATCCTAGGATTACCTGCGACCAAGGGACTTGGATTTATCGGGGATGGATGAAGAATTCGTACCTGGTTCTCCATGAGAAAACCCTATGCAATCGCCGAGAGGGGGTTTTCTCTGAACAAGCAGATGAGGGAGAAGGGGATTTAGGCCCAATGAAATATTGCCGCTTCGTCCGTCTAGCTTACTGCTAAAGATGGAAAGGGAGGGTTGTGATTTGACGGCTCATTAGGAATTACTGCGGCACTACGACTGGGGTGTGTCTAACGTGAAGTTGTGCACTCTAATTTGTGCATATGGCACGTGGACCCCATTGCCGGTTGCCCCACATATTAGCGAAAGGAAGTAGAAAGACAGGAGTAACTAGTTACACATAAATATATATTTTGACAGAGAGATACTCCCTCTGTAAAGAAATATACAAATCTTTTATATCACAGGCTCACCTTGCCGAGAAATATACTCCCTCTGCAACGCACGAGCATTATGGGGGTTCAGCTTTTTTTATGGGGGTTCAGCTGAGAATATAATACTCAGATAGGCTCACGGTTCTGGACTTTGGGCCGCAGGACGACCCTGCATGTTTGGGGGCCCATGTGTTCTACCTCAGCACTTTTAATATTGCAAGCGATCAGTATGGCGCTGGTTTTAGATGTTATCGCAAGGCAAATACACAAAATTGAATAAAGCACGGCAGCTGTTGGAATGAAATCGAACGACAGTTCCTAACCAGCAATCAGAGTTGCAGTTCTATCAACGATATACCATGTGATAAATAATACTGTCATACTACTTATACACACAGGACACTTGCTTCACCATGCCAGATTATTACATCAAAATCTCTCGGAGGATAGATCAGTTCGGCAGTTGCGTGCTGCTATTGAAGAATTTCAAAGTTGATTTGGACCGGCTCTCCTTGCCGAGAAAGTTCGATTTTGACACCATCCCCTACCGCAAGATATGATTTAGATTTGAACCTTGACCATCCTTTAGCATCAATCATCATGCGACCATCCTTTGTACCTACGGTATATTGAGCAGGTTCATTCACACCAAGGCTGCGCATGGTAAGAGAAACTTGGCCCCGGTCGCCCGGATTGTTGAACGACTCCCTCGTTGCTCTAGGAATTCTCTATTTGCAAACAAGAAGACATACCCAAACAGTTAGATCAACACAGTGAATCTTGTGAAACAACATGGAAAGAAAAAAGAACGAAGCACTTGGGCGGCCAATGCTTACCAAGAAGGTGGACATGTCGGTTTTTGTAAGGACTTTGGTATATGAAGTGCGAACTGCAGCGCAGTCTGTTGCCGGTGCAACTACACGGGCCGGCGCAGATGCAAGTGCAAGTGTTGGTGCAGGTGCCGAAGCCGCTATTGCTGCCGGAGATGGTGCTCCTTGTAGAGCTGGTGCCGGTGTCGGAGCAGGTGCCGGTGTCGATGCCCGATCCTCTGATAGATCAGACTGATCTGCTGACGCGGTCGATGCCCAATCCTCAGCTGGATCAGACTGAGCTGCTGCCGCTGTCAGTGCTAGAGCAACTGTCGCTGCTTGATCTGTGCGAGACAATGGCGATCGTGTCTGGTCTGCTATGATTGGCTTTGTAACTTGACTAGGATCCGTGACAGTGATCCAGTTTTTTTCTTCATTTCTTTTAAACGCGAGAAGGACTAATTGTGGCATTTTTGTTAAACCAAACATCAGTTCATCATAGGGATTCAACTTGTACTCAGACAACAGACTGATCCAATTCTTTCCTGTAATATAAGTGATGAACAGTGCCTTCGTTACTGACATGACATAAGAAGTGAAACCTGCAAAAATAGCTATCGTAGAGCAAACCAAACGGTTTATTCTGTGATGAATGTGACATGGCAAAACCTGCATCGTAAAATTGCAAGAAAAGAAAGAAAACATGACATTAAATCAATAAGATTTAGACAGTAAATCAATAAGATTTACTTGATGTGACATGAGTGAATCCTTACCAGGAAATCACTATATTGAAGTACTAAACAGAAGATTGATCGTCCAACTACGCATGGCAGGCAGGGGCCCCGCCTACTCCCACAAGCAGGACAGTCCAAAGGTCGTGACAAATCGTATGGACCGAACATCCATGGGACTGGAAATCCTGGTGGGTACGATAAACCCTACAATGCATACATATATTGGAGTGTAACCATAATTGATAAACCGTCCTCACAAAAAATATGATCTGGATACTTCAAAATATATAGACTGAATTGAGTGGACAAACAATAACATAGACCGTTCTCAGGACTGACCACACACCAAAAGCGGCAGTACTAATAAACAATACAGGGTTCACAAACACAAATCAAGTACTGAACAATAGTACTTACTATAGACAAGCAAAGTTGCACTAACTAAACTCTGCAGACTATTTCTTGCCACCGACCTACGGGATGAACCCCGCCTAACTGACTAGGCCATGGACTTCGTGTGTGATGTCTACATGCACCATCACCATCTTGTCAACCTTGGAGAACCTAACAGAGTGGTGTTTCCACTCATAAACTTGATGATGAAGACATGCCGCATCAGATTTGTTGGGAAGCTTTACAAGAACCACATCGTTCGTAATCGAAGGCACAACTAGGAAATTGTTGTGGTCAAGTACAGCCTTGAGAACATGCCTGAAAACAATGCTATAGGAAAACCCTAGTTCAAGACACGTGGAGACAAGGACACAGCAGCTGGATAGTTCAGCAGGAGAACTCATCATCAGGTCTTCCAGTTCACACGGCATGACTTTGAGAACTTCATCTCCACCACGGACCTGATTCTAATTCAAACAGAAACCATATTTTATTACTACCTCCGTTCAGAAATATACGATGATTTTCGATATTATACTCCATATATGACTACATATACGCACAGAAATGAGTAAACAAAGACACTAGAACATGTCTTCAAAGGCATGAGAGCAGAGGGATTACATGCAATATCCATAACACAAGTTACTAAGGCAAATATACCCTCTTAAAAGGTAGCATTGATGTTCATAAAGTACTCCCTCCATCCCAAAATTCTTGTCTTAGATTTGTCTAGATACGGATGTATCAAGTCACATTTTAGTATTAGATACATATGTATCTAGACAAATCTAAGACAACAAATTTGGGACAGAGGGAGTAGTTGAAAGTAGTCTATAAGAAATCAGTGTCAACTTCTCGCATGTTTTGGTCAAAAGAGGAATTTAGAACCGTCATTTGGCACACTAAAATCACATGCAAGATCACCCAGAAAGTTGTACTACCAGTACTAGTACTGCTTGTTAGATGAAATAACACGATCAAGATCGAGAAAAAGATCGTCAACAAGAGACATTACCTGGACTTGCTTAATGAGGGATCCCGGAGAGGGGGGCTTGGACAGGGCGATGGCTTTGAGCTTGTCTGCGGTAGTGTCGGCGGGGTGCTTGCGCTTCTTCGTACCATGAGCCTCGACGGTTTTGGCCAGAGCCATAGACATCACATCGGCCGGTGATCCAGCGTCCATCCAAGAGAGGAAGCTGAGAGAGAAGAGTGAAAGGAGGAACGAGATGAGGGAGAAGCGAAGCAAGTGGGGGTTTTCCTCAAGAGAGGAAGCTGAGAGAGAAGAGTGAAATGATGGTTGCTTCGTTCGTCCAACTTACTGCTGGAAAGGAGGGAGTTTTGTGATTTGATGGCTCATTGGGCATTACTACGGTGGTTCGATAAGGGTAGTCTACCGACACTCTACTACGGAGTAATTTAGTGCATGGCTGGTGGACCCAGGTGCTGGCTGTCCCACACGTCGACGAAAGTGAGTAATTTAGTGCATGGCTGGAGGAGGATCCACACGGTTTTCTGAAGAAAAAATGATTACAGCAAGCGTTTCCACTCTTACGACAGAGGAGTGTGAAATACGGCAGCCACTTGAACATACACAGTGCTCCTACTACTAGGCATGTGCAGTGGTTCATACGTCGGTACTACACAATCCTGTTGCTAGTGTAGTAAGATATGATGATAACAAGTGATGTTGTGCGCATGTCAACTACTCCAGATATGTAACATAGTACCGCTTTTTCGACTGTCCGGTCGAGAATGAACGGTGAGATCAATGTTAACAGAACTAGGTCCATAGCGCACGGAGAGTACGGTGCTAAAGTACTCCACGAAACATGAACCATATGAAGCACGAATAGTGTTAGGCAGGCTGTATGAAGGGTGCACGGGATGGGAGAAAAAGTTCCCTTCTTGACCCACTTTTGGGTGTTTGGCAGACTGCATGAAGGGTGCATGAGTCCACACTAGTAGGTTGACAAAAATCCACGAAGAGGAAACAACTATATTGAGATGAGAATGCAACCAAACACACCCACATGCTTGTTAGGGAACGTTGCAGAAAACAAAAATTTTCCTACTCGTTTCACCAAGATCCATCTAGGAGTTCATCTAGAAACGAGTCATCGGATGCATCTACATACCTTTGTAGATCGCGTGCGGAAGCGTTCAAAGAACGGTGATGATGTAGTCGAACACGACGTGATCCAAATCACCGATGACCAAGCGCCGAACGGACGGCACCTCCGCGTTCAACACACGTACGGGACAGGAGACGTCTCCTCCTTCTTGATCCAGCAAGGGGAAGGAGTGGTTGATGAAGATCCAGCAGCACGACGGCGTGGTGGTGGATGCAGGGCGTCACAGTAGCAGGGCTTCGCCTATACTGCGAGAGAGAGACGTAACGGGGAGAGACGGAGGCGCCAGGGGCTGGGGTATGAAGTCCCTCCTCTCCCCCACTATATATAGGGGTGCTAGGGGGGCGCCGGCCCTAGTAGATGGAATCTACTAGGGGGGCGGTGGCCTAGGGTGGGGAACTTGCCCCCCAAGCAAGGGGCGCCCCCTTTAGGGTTTCCCCTCAACCCTAGCCGCATGGGCCCTAGGGGTGGCGCCCCAGCCCACTATGGGCTGGGTTCCCTCCCACTTCAGCCCATGGGGCCCTCCGGGATAGGTGGCCCCACCCGGTGGACCCCCGAGACCCTTCCGGTGGTCCCGGTACAATACCGGCGACCCCGAAACTTGTCCCGATGGCCGAAACAGCACTTCCTATATATAATTCTTTACCTCCGGACCATTCTGGAACTCCTCGTGACGTCCGGGATCTCATCCGGGACTCCGAACAACATTCGGGTTACTGCATATACATATCTTCACAACCCTAGCGTCACCGAACCTTAAGTGTGTAGACCCTACGGGTTCGGGAGACAAGCAGACATGACCGAGACGACTCTCCGGTCAATAACCAACAGCGGGATCTGGATACCCATGTTGGCTCCCACATGCTCCATGATGACCTCATCGGATGAACCACGATGTCGAGGATTCAATCAACCCCGTATGCAATTCCCTTTGTCAATCGATATGTTACTTGCCCGAGATTCGATCGTCGGTATCCCAATACCTCGTTCAATCTCGTTACCGGCAAGTCACTTTACTCGTACCGTAATGCATGATCCCGTGACCAAACACTTGGTCACTTTGAGCTCATTATGATGATGCATTACCGAGTGGGCCCAGCGATACCTCTCCGTCATACGGAGTGACAAATCCCAGTCTTGATCCATGTCAACCCAACAGACACTTTCGGAGATACCCGTAGTCTACCTTTATAGTCACCCAATTACGTTGTGACGTTTGGTATACCCAAAGCATTCTTACGGTATCCGGGAGTTACCAGATCTCATGGTCTAAGGAAAAGATACTTGACATTGGAAAAACTCTAGCAAACGAACTATACGATCTTGTGCTATGTTTAGGATTGGGTCTTGTCCATCACATCATTCTCCTAATGATGTGATCTCGTTATCAATGACATCCAATGTCCATAGTCAGGAAACCATGACTATCTGTTGATCAACGAGCTAGTCAACTAGAGGCTTACTAGGGACATGTTGGTGTCTGTTATTCACACATGTATTATGATTTCCGGATAACACAATTATAGCATGAATAAAGACAATTATCATGAACAAGGAAATATAATAATAATGCTTTTACTATTGCCTCTAGGGCATATTTCCAACAGTCTCCCACTTGCACTAGAGTCAATAATCTAGTTACATTGTGATGAATCGAACACCCATGGAATTCTGGTGTTGATCATGTTTTGCTCTAGGGAGAGGTTTAGTCAACGGATCTGCTACATTCAGGTCCGTATGTACTTTACAAATCTCTATGTCTCCATCTTGAACATTTTCACGAATGGAGTTGAAGCGACGCTTGATGTGCCTTGTCTTCTTGTGAAACCTGGGCTCCTTGGCAAGTGCAATAGCTCCAGTGTTGTCACAGAAAAGTTTGATTGGCCCCGACGCATTGGGTATGACTCCTAGGTCGGTGATGAACTCCTTCACCCATATTGCTTCATGTGCTGCCTCCGAGGCTGCCATGTACTCCGCTTCACATGTAGATCCCGCCACAACGCTTTGCTTGCAACTGCACCAGCTTACTGCCCCACCATTCAAAATATACACGTATCCGGTCTGTGACTTAGAGTCATCCAGATCTATGTCGAAGCTAGCGTCGACGTAACCCTTTACGACGAGCTCTTCGTCACCTCCATAAACGAGAAACATTTCTTTAGTCCTTTTCAGGTACTTCAGGATATTCTTGACCGCTGTCCAGTGTTCCTTGCCGGGATTACTTTGGTACCTTCCTACCAAACTTACGGCAAGGTCTACATCAGGTCTGGTACACAGCATGGCATACATAATAGAACCTATGGCTGATGCATAGGGGATGACGCTCATCTCTTCTATATCTTCTGCCATGGTCGGACATTGAGCTGAGCTCAATTTCATACCTTGTAACACAGGCAAGAACCCCTTCTTAGATTGATCCATATTGAACTTCTTCAATATCTTATCAAGGTATGTGCTTTGTGAAAGACCTATGAGGCGTCTCGATCTATCCCTATAGATCTTGATGCCTAATATATAAGCAGCTTCTCCAAGGTCCTTCATTGAAAAACTCTTATTCAAGTAGGCCTTGATGCTGTCCAAGAGTTCTATATCATTTCCCATCAATAGTATGTCATCTACATATAATATGAGAAATGCTACAGAGCTCCCACTCACTTTCTTGTAAACGCAGGCTTCTCCATAAGTCTGCGTAAACCCAAACGCTTTGATCATCTCATCAAAGCGAATGTTCCAACTCCAAGATGCTTGCACCAGCCCATAAATCGAGCGTTGGAGCTTGCACACCTTGTCAGCATTCTTAGGATCGACAAAACTTTCCGGCTGCATCATATACAATTCTTCCTTAAGGAAACCATTAAGGAATGCCGTTTTGACGTCCATTTGCCATATTTCATAATCATAGAATGCGGCAATCGCTAACATGATTCGGACGGACTTCAGCTTCGCTACCGGTGAGAAAGTCTCATCGTAGTCAACCCCTTGAACTTGTCGATAACTCTTAGCGACAAGCCGAGCTTTATAGATGGTCACATTACCATCCGCGTCTGTCTTCTTCTTAAAGATCCATTTATTTTCTATGGCTCGCCGTTCAACGGGCAAGTCAGTCAAAGTCCATACTTCGTTTTCATACATGGATCCCATCTCGGATTTCATGGCTTCTAGCCATTTGTCGGAATCCGGGCCCGCCATCGCTTCTTCATAGTTCGAAGGTTCACCGTTGTCTAACAACATTATTTCCAAGACAGGGTTACCGTACCACTCTGGTGCGGAACGTGTCCTTGTGGACCTTCGAATTTCAGTAGGAGCTTGATCAGATGTATCTTGATCATTATCATCAACTTCCTCTCTAGTCGGTGCAGGCACCTCAGGAACATTTTCTTGAGTTGCGCCATTTTCCGGTTCAAGAGGTAATACTTCATCAAGCTCCACTTTCCTCCCACTTACTTCTTTCGAGAGAAACTCTTTCTCTAGAAAGGACCCATTCTTGGCAACAAAGATCTTGCCTTCGGATCTGAGGTAGAAGGTGTACCCAATAGTTTCTTTTGGGTATCCTATGAAGACGCATTTTTCCGACTTGGGTTCGAGCTTTTCAGGTTGAAGTTTCTTGACATAAGCATCGCATCCCCAAACTTTTAGAAACGACAGCTTAGGTTTCTTCCCAAACCATAATTCATATGGTGTCGTCTCAACGGATTTCGACGGAGCCCTATTTAAAGTGAATGCGGCAGTCTCCCAAGCATAGCCCCAAAAGGATAGCGGTAAATCGGTAAGAGACATCATAGATCGCACCATATCTAATAGAGTGCGATTACGACGTTCGGACACACCGTTACGCTGAGGTGTTCCAGGCGGCGTGAGTTGTGAAACTATTCCACATTTTCTTAAGTGTGTGCCAAACTCGTGACTCAAGTATTCTCCTCCACGATCTGATCGTAGAAACTTGATTTTCCTGTCACGTTGATTTTCAACCTCACTCTGAAATTCCTTGAACTTTTCAAAGGTTTCAGACTTGTGTTTCATTAAGTAGACATACCCATATCTACTCAAGTCATCAGTGAGGGGGAGAACATAACGATAGCCACCGCGAGCCTCAACACTCATTGGACCGCACACATCAGTATGTATGATTTCCAATAAGTTGGTTGCTCGCTCCATTGTTCCTGAGAACTGAGTCTTGGTCATTTTACCCATGAGGCATGGTTCGCACGTGTCAAATGATTCATAATCAAGAGACTCTAAAAGTCCATCTGCATGGAGCTTCTTCATGCGTTTGATACCTATGTGACCAAGGCGGCAGTGCCACAAGTATGTGGGACTATCATTATTAACCTTACATCTTTTGGTACTCACACTATGAATATGTGTAGCAATACGCTCGAGATTCATTAAGAATAAACCATTTACCATAGGAGCATGACCATAAAACATATCTCTCATATAAATGGAACAACCATTATTCTCAGATTTAAATGAGTAGCCATCTCGAATTAAACGAGATCCCGATACAATGTTCATGCTCAAAGCTGGCACTAAATAACAATTATTGAGGTTTAAAACTAATCCCGTAGGTAAATGTAGAGGCAGCGTGCCGA
This sequence comes from Triticum urartu, assembly GCF_003073215.2. Classification (NCBI taxonomy): domain Eukaryota; kingdom Viridiplantae; phylum Streptophyta; class Magnoliopsida; order Poales; family Poaceae; genus Triticum; species Triticum urartu. Next base: position 438,750,767 of record NC_053024.1, on the reverse strand, counting down.
CGGCGATCACATCGACCTTGGAACCATTCCCGACGCGCATCGTCACCTCGTCCTTCGCCAGTCTCCGTTTATTCCGTAGCTCCTGCTGTGAGTTACAAATATGAGCAACGGCACCGGTATCAAATACCCAGGAGTCACTACGAGTACTGGTAAGGTACACATCAATTACATGTATATCAAATATACCTTTGGTGTTGCCGGCCTTCTTGTCCGCTAAGTATTTGGGGCAGTTCCGTTTCCAGTGACCCTTCCCTTTGCAATAAAAGCACTCCGTTTTAGGCTTGGGTCCATTCTTTGGCTTCTTCCCGGCAGCTTGCTTGCCGGGCGCGGCAACCTCCTTGCCGTCCTTCTTGAAGTTCTTTTTACCCTTGCCTTTCTTGAACTTAGTGGTTTTATTGACCATCAACACTTGATGTTCCTTCTTGACTTCTACCTCCGCTGATTTCAGCATTGAGAACAACTCAGGAATGGTCTTTTGCATCCCCTGCATGTTGAAGTTCATCACAAAGCTCTTGTAGCTTGGTGGAAGCGACTGGAGGATTCTGTCAATGACCGCATCATCCGGGAGATTAACTCCCAGCTGAGACAAGCAGTTATGTAACCCAGACATAGTGAGTATGTGCTCACTGACAGAACTATTTTCCTCCATCTTACAGCTGAAGAACTTATCGGAGACTTCATATCTCTCGATCCGGGCATGAGCTTGAAAAACCATTTTCAGCTCTTCGAACATCTCATATGCTCCATGTCTCTCAAAACGCTTTTGGAGCCCCGGCTCTAAGCTGTAAAGCATGCCGCACTGAATGAGGGAGTAGTCGTCAACACGTGTCTGCCAAGCGTTCATAACGTCTTGGTTCTGTGGGACGGGAGCTTCACCTAGCGGTGCTTGTAGGACATAATCTTTCTTGGCAGCTATGAGGATGATCCTCAGATTCCGGACCCAGTCCGTATAGTTGCTGCCATCGTCTTTCAGCTTGGTTTTCTCTAGGAACGCGTTGAAGTTGAGGACTACGTTGGCCATTTGATCTACAAGACATATTGCAAAGATTTTAGACTAAGTTCATGATAACTAAGTTCATCTAATCAAATTATTAATGAACTCCCACTTAGATTAGACATCCCTCTAGTCATCTAAGTATTACATGATCCGAGTTAACTAGACCGTGTCTGATCATCACGTGAGACGGACTAGTCAACGTCGGTGAACATCTTCATGTTGATCGTATCTTCTATACGACTCACGCTCGACCTTTCGGTCTTCTGTGTTCCGAGGCCATGTCTGTACATGCTAGGCTCGTCAAGTTAACCCTAAGTGTTTTGCATGTGTAAAACTGTCTTACACCCGTTGTATGTGAACGTAAGGATCTATCACACCCGATCATCACGGCGTGCTTCGAAACGACGAACTTTAGCAACGGTGCATAGTTAGGGGAGAACACTTCTTGAAATTGTTATGAGGGATCATCTTATTTACTACCGTCATTCTAAGTAAACAAGATGCAAAACATGATAAACATCACATGCAATCAATTAATAAACGTGACATGATATGGCCAATATCACATAGCTCCTTTGATCTCCATCTTGGGGCTCCATGATCATCTTGTCACCGGCTTGACACCATGATCTCCATCATCATGATCTCCATCATCGTGTCTCCATGAAGTTGCTCGCCAACTATTACTTCTACTACTATGGCTAACGCGTTTAGCAATAAAGTAAAGTAATTTACATGGCGTTTCTCAATGACACGCAGGTCATATAAAAGAATAAAGACAATTCCTATGGCTCCTGCCGGTTGTCATGCTCGTCGACATGCAAGTCGTGATTCCTATTACAATAGCATGAGCATCTCATACATCACATATAGATCATTCATCATTCATCACAACTTTGGCCATATCATATCACAAACCACTTGCTGCAAAAACAAGTTAGACGTCCTCTAATTGTTGTTGCAAGTTTTTACGTGGCTGAATTAGGGTTCTAGCAAGAACGTCTTCTTACCTACGTTAAAGCCACAACGTGATTTGTCAACTTCTATTTACCCTTCATAAGGACCCTGTTCATCGAATCCGCTCCAACTAAAGTGGGAGAAACAGACACCCGCCAGCCACCTTATGCAACTAGTGCATGTTAGTCGGTGGAACCGGTCTCACGTAAGCGTACGTGTAAGGTTGGTCCGGGCCGCTTCATCCCACAATGCCGCTGAAGCAAGAAAAGACTAGTAGCGGCAAGAAAGTTGACAAATCTACGCCCACAACAAATTGTGTTCTACTCGCGCAAGAAGAACTACGCATAGACCTAGCTCATGATGCCACTGTTAGGGAACGTTGCAGAAAACAAAAAATTTCCTACTCGTTTCACCAAGATCCATCTAGGAGTTCATCTAGCAACGAGTCATCGGATGCATCTACATACCTTTGTAGATCGCGTGCGGAAGCGTTCAAAGAACGGTGATGATGTAGTCGAACACGACGTGATCCATATCACCGATGACCAAGCGCCGAACGGACGGCACCTCCGCGTTCAACACACGTACGGGACGGGAGACGTCTCCTCCTTCTTGATCCAGCAAGGGGAAGGAGAGGTTGATGAAGATCCAGCAGCACGACGGCGTGGTGGTGGATGCAGGGCGTCACAGTAGCAGGGCTTCGCCTATACTACGAGAGAGAGACGTAACGGGGAGAGAGGGAGGCGCCAGGGGCTGGTATATGAAGTCCCTCCTCTCCCCCACTATATATAGGGGAGCTAGGGGGGGCGGCGGCCAAGGGTGGGGGGCTTGCCCCCCAAGCAAGGGGGCGCCCCCTTTAGGGTTTCCCCTCAACCCTAGCCGCATGGGCCCTAGGGGAGTGGTGCCCCAGCCCACTTTGGGCTGGGTTCCCTCCCACTTCGGCCCATGGGGCCCCCCGGGATGGGTGGCCCCACCCGGTGGACCCCCGGGACCCTTCCGGTGGTCCCGGTACAATACCGGTGACCCCAAAACTTGTCCCGATGGCCGAAACAGCACTTCCTATATATAATTCTTTACCTCTGGACCATTCCAGAACTCCTCGTGACGTCTGGGATCTCATCCGGGACTCCGAACAACATTCGGGTTACTGCATATACATATCTTCACAACCCTAGCGTCACCGAACCTTAAGTGTGTAGACCCTACGGGTTCGGGAGACAAGCAGACATGACCGAGACGACTCTCCGGTCAATAACCAACAGCGGGATCTGGATACACATGTTGGCTCCCACATGCTCCACGATGATCTCATCGGATGAACCATGATGTCGAGGATTCAATCAACCCCGTATGCAATTCCCTTTGTCAATCGATATGTTACTTGCCCGAGATTCGATCGTCGGTATCCCAATACCTCGTTCAATCTCGTTACCGGCAAGTCACTTTACTCGTACCGTAATGCATGATCCCGTGACCAGACACTTGGTCACTTTGAGCTCATTATGATGATGCATTACCGAGTGGGCCCAGTGATACCTCTCCGTCATACGGAGTGACAAATCCCAGTCTTGATCCATGTCAACCCAACAGACACTTTCGGAGATACCCGTAGTCTACCTTTATAGTCACCCAGTTACGTTGTGACGTTTGGTATACCCAAAGCACTCCTATGGTATCCGGGAGTTACACGATCTCATGGTCTAAGGAAAAGATACTTGACATTGGAAAAAACTCTAGCAAACGAACTATACGATCTTGTGCTATGTTTAGGATTGGGTCTTGTCCATCACATCATTCTCCTAATGATGTGATCTCGTTATCAATGACATCCAATGTCCATAGTCAGGAAACCATGACTATCTGTTGATAAACGAGCTAGTCAACTAGAGGCTTACTAGGGACATGTTGGTGTCTGTTATTCACACATGTATTACGATTTCCGGATAACACAATTATAGCATGAATAAAGACAATTATCATGAACAGGGAAATATAATAATAATGCTTTTATTATTGCCTCTAGGGCATATTTCCAACAATGCTTTGTGCTATAGTGACTGATCTACACTGTCCGAGTTTGATCCAATGGTCAGGTTGCGCCAAGACATGGACATGCCCATGCAGAGGGCGCCTAAACACCACCGAAGTCCCTCTGCTTCTCGAGGCGCACGATGTTGGTGATGCAGGGTGCAACCGCCCGCAGAGCCCGCTCCCGGTCGATGGGAGCCAGCTCGTCAAAGACGGCGTCCAATGGCACAAATGGATTCCGGTGACAGAGCCCTGAAAGGATTCGCCCGGCAACGACGACTGCAGCCCGCAACCCCTCCTTGTCTAGCTCAGCTCCCACCATCGCACGGAGATGGCTCAGTTCCTCGGAGATATAGGTGAAGAAGGAGACCAGGTCAGGAAGCCGCAGCTCGTTGAAGTCGACCGGGTGGTCAAACGGGTTTAGCCCGACGGCTGGCATCATCGCGCTGGCATGACGGTAGGCATCGCGCAGCCGCAACACGTGCATGGCAACTTGGTTCACCAAGTGGCTGAGGCGATCCTGGACCTCGTCACGATCGGCCCGCTCACGCTCCAGCCGGCTCCCCTGACGGCCTATCGTATCTCCCGCTTTCTGCAGCAACGCCGCTGACGCGTCGAGCATCTTTGTGGTGGACTGATACGTCTCCAACGTATCTATAATTTTTGATTGCTCCATGCTATATTATCTACTGTTTTGGACTATATTGGGCTTTATTTTCCACTTTTATATTATTTTTGGGACTAACCTATTAACTGGAGGCCCAGCCCAGAATTGTTGTTTTTTGCCCATTTCAGTGTTTCGAAGAAAAGGAATATCAAACGGAGTCCAAACGGAATGAAACCTTCGGGAACGTGATTTTCTCACCGAACGTGATCCAGGAGACTTGGACCCTACGCTAAGGCATCAGAGAGGCGGTCACGAGGGTGGGGGGCACGCCCCCTACCTCGTGGGCCCCTCGATGCTCCACCGACGTACTTCTTCCTCCTATATATACCTACGTACCCCCAAACAAACAGAGACGGAGCCAAAAACCTAATTCCACCGCCGCAACTTTCTGTATCCACGAGATCCCATCTTGGGGCCTGTTCCGGAGCTCCGCCGGAGAGGGCCGTCATCACGGAGGGCTTCTACATCATCATAGCCTCTCCGATGAAGTGTGAGTAGTTTACCTCAGACCTTCGGGTCCATAGTTAGTAGCTAGATGGCTTCTTCTCTCTTTTTGGATCTCAATACAAAGTTCTCCCCCTCTCTTGTGGAGATCTAGTCGATGTAATCTTCCTTTTGCGGTGTATGATCAAGTCTATCTATGAATAATATTTGAATCTTCTCTGAATTCTTTTATGTATGATTGGTTATCTTTGCAAGGCTCTTCGAATTATCCGTTTGGTTTGGACAACTAAATTGGTAGTTCTTGCCATGGGAGAAGTGCTTAGCTTTGGGTTCGATCTTGCGGTGTCCTTTCCCAGTGACAGAAGGGGCAGCAAGGCACGTATTGCATCATTGCCATCGAGGATAACAAGATGGGGTTTATTTCATATTGCATGAATTTATCTCTCTACATCATGTCATCTTGCTTAAGGCGTTACTCTGTTTTTAACTTAATACTCTAGATGCATGCTGGATAGCGGTCGATGAGTGGAGTAATAGTAGTAGATGCAGAATCATTTCGGTCTACTTGTCATGGACGTGATGCCTATATACATGATCATGCCTAGATATTCTCATAACTATGCTCAATTCTGTCAATTGCTCAACAGTAATTTGTTCACCCACCATAGAATAATTATGCTCTTGAGAGAAGCCACTAGTGAAACCTATGACCCCCGGGTCTATTCTTATCATATCAATCTCCATCACTTTAATCTTGCTTTGCTTTTTTACTTTGCCTTTACTTTTTTACTTTGCATCTTTATACCAAAAATACCAAAAATATTATATCTATCAGATCTCACTCTCGTAAGTGACCGTGAAGGGATTGACAACCCCTAATAGCGTTGGTTGCGAGTAGCTATCGTTTTGTGCAGGTACAAGGGACTTGAGCGTGGCCTCCTACTGGATTGATACCTTGGTTCTCAAAAACTAAGGGAAATACTTACGCTACTTTGCTGCATCATCCCTTCCTCTTCGGGAAAACCAACGCAATCTCAAGAGGTAGCAAGAAGGATTTCTGGCGCCGTTGCCGGGGAGTCTACGCAAAAAGTCAACATACCAAGTACCCATCACAATCCCTATCTCTCGCATTACATTATTTGCCATTTGCCTCTCGTTTTCCTCTCCCCCACTTCACCCTTGCCGTTTTATTCGCCCCCTCTCTCTCTATCCTCCCTCTCTATTTGCCTCTTTTTGCCCGCTTGCTCTTGTTTGCTCGTGTGTTAGATTGCTTGTTTGTCGCGATGGCTCAAGATAATACTAAATTGTGTGACTTCACCAATACCAATAATAATGATTTCCTTAGCACTCCGATTGCTCCTCTTACTGATGCTGAATCTTGTGAAATTAATACTGCTTTGTTGAATCTTGTTATGAAAGATCAATTCGCCGGCCTTCCTAGTGAAGATGCCGCTACTCATTTGAATAGCTTCGTTGATTTATGTGATATGCAAAAGAAAAAAGATGTTGATAATAATGTCGTTAAATTGAAGCTATTTCCTTTTTCGCTTAGAGATTGTGCTAAAGCTTGGTTTTCGTCTTTGCCTAAAAATAGTATTGATTCTTGGAACAAGTGCAAAGATGCTTTTATCTCTAAGTATTTCCCTCCCACTAAGATCATCTCTCTTAGAAACGATATTATGAACTTTAAGCAACTTGATCATGAACATGTTGCACAAGCTTGGGAGAGAATGAAATTAATGATACGTAATTGCCCTACTCATGGTTTGAATTTGTGGATGATTATACAAAAAATTTATGCCGGATTGAATTTTGCTTCTAGAAATCTTTTAGATTCGGAAGCAGGAGGCACTTTTATGGAAATCACTTTAGGAGATGCTACTAAACTCCTAGATAATATTATGGTTAATTATTCTCAATGGCATAATGAAAGATCTTCTAATAAAAAAGTGCATGCGATAGAAGAAATCAATATTTTGAGTGGAAAGATGGATGAACTTATGAAATTATTTGCTACTAAGAGTGTTTCTTCTGATCCTAATGATATTCCTTTTGTCTACTTTGATTGAGAATAACAATGAATCTATGGATGTGAATTTTGTTGGTAGGAATAATTTTGGTAACAACGCATATAGAGGGAATTTTAACCCTAGGCCATATCCTAGTAATCCTTCTAATAATTATGGGAATTCCTACAACAACTCTTATGGAAATTATAATAAGATGCCCTCTAAATTTGAGAATAGTGTTAAAGAGTTTATGAATTCACAAAAGAATTTTAATGCTTTGCTTGAAGAGAAATTGCTTAAAGTTGATGATTTGGCTAGAAACGTTGATAGAATTTCTCTTGAGATTGATTCTTTAAAGATTAGATCTATTCCTCCTAAGCATTATATCAATGAGTCTCTCAAAGCCATTAGAATTTCCATTGATGAGTGCAAGGAAAGAACCGCTAGGATGCGTGCTTCTAAAGATGCCTTTATTAAAGCGTGTTCTTCCAATTCCTATGAAAATCAAGATGAAGATCTAAAAGTTATTGATGTGTCACCTATTAAATCTTTTTTTGCAATATGAATCTTGATGAAACTGAATATGATCTTCCTTTACCTAGAAGGCGTTCTAAAAATTCGGAGTATTTAGATCTTTATGATGAAATTGATGAAAGTGGAATTGAAAGAAATAAAAATCTAGATGTTGCTAAACCCACTATATTGGATTTCAAGGAATTTAATTATGAAAGTTGTTCTTTAATTGATTGTATTTTGCTTGTTGCAATCCGTGCTAAATTCTCCACATGCTTACAGTCAACATAAAGCCTTCACCGAACATGTTGTTGATGCCTTGATGCAATCTTATGAAGAAAAACTTGAGTTGAAAGTTTCTATCCCTAGAAAACTCTATGATGAGTGGGAAACAACTATTAAAATTAAAATTAAAGATCATGAGTTTTATGCTTTTGTGTGATTTGGGTGCTAGTGTCTCCACTATCCCCAAAACTTTGTGTGATTTGCTAGATTTCCGCAATTTTGATGATTGCTCTCTAAACTTGCATCTCGCGGATTCTACTATTAAGAAATCTATGGGAAGGATTAATGATGTTCTTATTGTTGCAAATAGAAATTATGTGCCCGTAGATTTCATTGTTCTTGATATAGATTGCAATCCTTCTTGCCCTATTATTCTTGGTAGACCTTTCCTTAGAACGGTTGGTGCGATTATTGATATGAATGAAGGGAATATTAGATTTCAATTTCCATTAAAAAAGGGCATGGAACACTTTCCAAGAAAGAAAATAAAATTACCATATGAAACTATCATGAGAGCCACTTATGGATTGCCTACCAACGATGGCAATACCTAGATCTATCCTCGCTTTTATGCCTAGCTAGGGGCGTTAAACGATAGCGCTTGTTGGGAGGCAACCCAATTTTATTTTTATTCCTTGCTTTTTGCTCCTGTTTAGTAAAAAATAAATTATCTAGCCACTGTTTTGGTTGTGTTTTTTGTGTTTAATTAGTGTTTGTGCCAAGTAGAACCGTTGGGAAGACTTGTGGAAAGTCTTGTTGAACTTGCTGTAAAAAACAGAAACTTTAGTGCTCACGAGAACTGCTGTCATTTTTATTTGAAGAGTGATATTTAGTTAATTAATTTTTCAGATGATTAATAGATAAATTCCTCACGTCCAGCAATTTATTTTAGAATTTTTGGGGTTCCAGATCTTGCGCTAGCTACAGATTACTATAGACTGTTCTGTTTTTGACAGATTCTGTTTTTCGTGTGTTGTTTGCTTATTTTGATGAATCTATGGCTAGTAAAATAGTTTATAATCCATAGATAAGTTGGAATACAGTAGGTTTAACACCAATATAAAGTAAGAATGAGTTCATTACAGTACCTTGAAGTGATATTTTGTTTTCTTTCGCTAACGGAGCTCACGAGTTTTGTACTTTAAGTTTTGTGTTGTGAAGTTTTCAAGTTTTGGGTGAATTCTTTTGATGGATTATGGAACAAGGAGTGGCAAGAGCCTAAGCTTGGGGATGCCCATGGCACCCCCAATATAATCCAAGGACACCAAAAATTCAAAGCTTGGGGATGCCCCGGAAGGCATCCCCTCTTTCGTCCACTTCCATCGGTAATTAACTTGGAGCTATATTTTTATTCACCAACATGATATGTGTTTTGCTTGGAGCGTCTTGTATTATTTGTGTATTTGTGTTTTAGTATGCCACATGATGCTGTACACACCTTTTGAGAGAGCCATACATGAATTAGAATTTGATAGAATACTCTATGTGCTTCACTTATATCTTTTGAGCTATGTAGTTTTGCTCTATGTGCTTCACTTATATCTTTTGAGCTAAAGTAGTTTTGCTCTATGTGCTTCACTTATATCTTTTGAGAGCTATAATTTTTCTCTATGTGCTTCATAGATCTTTTAGAGCACGGTGGTGGATTTGTTTTAAAGAAACTATTGATCTCTCATGCTTCACTTAAATTATTTTGAGAGTCTCTTAATAGCATGGTAATTTCCTTAATAATAATATGCTTGGTATTCAAGATTTGTGAAACTTTCTTTTGAGTGTGTTGAATACTAAGAAAATATTGAAGCATGATAATTGTTTTGAGATATGGAGGTGATAATATTAAAGTCATGCTAGTTGAGTAGTTGTGAATTTAAAGAATACTTGTGTTAAAGTTTGTGATTCTCGTAGCATGCACGTATGGTGAACCGTTATGTGATGAAGTCGGAGCATGATTTATTTATTGATTGTCTTCCTTATGAGTGGCGGTCGGGGACGAGCGATGGTCTTTTCCTACCAATCTATCCCCCTAGGAGCATGTGCGTAATACTTTGCTTTGATAACTTCTAGATGTTTGCAATAAGTATATGAGTTCTTTATGACTAATGTTGAGTCCATGGATTATACGCACTCTCACCCTTCCACCTTTGCTAGCCTCTCTAATACCGCGCACCTTTCGCCGGTATCATACACCTACCATATACCTTCTTCAAAACAGCCACCATACCTACCTATTATGGCATTTCCATAGCCATTCCGAGATATATTGCCATGCAACTTTCCACCATCTAGTTCATCATGACACATTCATCATTGTCATATTGCTTAGCATGATCATGTAGTTGACATAGTATTTGTGGAAAAGCCACCATTCATAATTTTTTCATACTTGTCACTATTGATTCATTGCATATCCCGGTACACCGCCGGAGGCATCCATATAAAGTCATACTTTGTTTTAGAATCGAGTTGTAATTGTTGAGTTGTAAGAAAAATAAAAGTGTGAGGATCATCACTTAATAGAGCATTGTCCCCAAAAAAGAGAGAAAGGCCAAAGAAGGCCCAAAAAAGGAGAAAATAAATAAAAAGGGGCAATGCTACTATCCTTTTACCACACTTGTGCTTCAAAGTAGCACCATGATCTTCATAGTAGAGAGTCTCTCATGTTATCACTTTCATATACTAGTGGGAATTTTACATTATAGAACTTGGCTTGTATATTCCAATGATGGGCTTCCTCAAATTGCCCTAGGTCTTCATGAGCAAGCAAGTTGGATGCACACCCACTTAGTTTCTTTATGAGCTTTCATATACTTATAGCTCTAGTGCATCCGTTGCATGGCAATCCCTACTCACTCACATTGATATCTATTGATGGGCATCTCCAGAGCCCGTTGATACGCCTAGTTGATGTGAGACTATCTTCTCCTTTTTGTCTTCTCCACAACCACCATTCTATTCCACCTATAGTGCTATATCCATGGCTCAGGCTCATGTATTGCGTGAAGATTGAAAAAGTTTTGAAAAAGTTAGAGTATGAAACAATTGCTTGGCTTGTCATCGGGGTTGTGCATGATTTAAATACTTTGTGTGGTGAAGATAGAGCATAGCCATACTATATGATTTTGTAGGGATAACTTCCTTTGGCCATGTTATTTTAAGAAGACATAATTGCTTTGTTAGTATGCTTGAAGTATTATTATTTTTATGTCAATATAAACTTTTGTCTTGAATATTTCCAATCTGAATATTCATATCACAATTAAGAAGATTTGCATTGAAATTATGCCAAGTAGCACTCCGCATAAAAAATTCTCTTTTTATCGTTTACCTACTCGAGGACGAGCAGGAATTAAGCTTGGGGATGCCTGATACGTCTCCAACGTATCTATAATTTTTGATTGCTCCAAGCTATATTATCTACTGTTTTGGACTATATTGGGCTTTATTTTCCACTTTTATATTATTTTTGGGACAAACCTATTAACCGGAGGCCCAACCCAGAATTGCTGTTTTTTTTGCCTATTTTAGTGTTTCGAAGAAACGGAATATCAAACAGAGTCCAAACGGAATGAAAACTTCGGGAACGTGATTTTCTCACCGAATGTGATCCAGGAGACTTGGACCCTACGCCAAGGCATCAGAGAGGCAGTCACAAGGGTGGGGGGCACCCCCCTAGGGCGCGCCCCCTGCCTCGTGGGCCCCTCGATGCTCCACCGACGTACTTCTTCCTCCTATATATACCTACGTACCCCCAAACAAACAGAGACGGAGCCAAAAACCTAATTCCACCGCCGCAACTTTCTGTATCCACGAGATCCCATCTCGGGGCCTATTCCGGAGCTCCGCCGGAGAGGGCCTTCATCATGGAGGGCTTCTACATCATCATAGCCTCTCCGATGAAGTGTGAGTAGTTTACCTCAGACCTTCGGGTCCATAGTTAGTAGCTAGATGGCTTCTTCTCTCTTTTTGGATCTCAATACAAAGTTCTCCCCCTCTCTTGTGGAGATCTATTCGATGTAATCTTCTTTTTGCGGTGTGTTTGTTGAGACCGATGAATTGTGGGTTTATGATCAAGTCTATCTATGAATAATATTTGAATCTTCTCTGAATTCTTTTATGTATGATTGGTTATCTTTGCAAGTCTCTTAGAATTATTCGTTTGGTTTGGCCAACTAGATTGGTAGTTCTTGCCATGGGAGAAGTGCTTAGCTTTGGGTTCGATCTTGCGGTGTCCTTTCCCAGTGACAGAAGGGGCAGCAAGGCACGTATTGCATCGTTGCCATCGAGGATAACAAGATGGGTTTATTTCATATTGCATGAATTTATCTCTCTACATCATGTCATCTTGCTTAAGGTGTTACTCTGTTTTTAACTTAATACTCTTGATGCATGCTGGATAGCGGTCGATGAGTGGAGTAATAGTAGTAGATGCAGAATCGTTTCGGTCTACTTGTCACGGACGTGATGCCTATATACATGATCATGCCTAGATATTCTCATAACTATGCTCAATTCTGTCAATTGCTCAACAGTAATTTGTTCACCCACCGTAGAATACTTATGCTCTTGAGAGAAGCCACTAGTGAAACCTATGGCCCCCGGGTCTATTCTCATCATATCAATCTCCATCACTTTAATCTTGCTTTGATTTTTACTTTGCCTTTACTTTTTTACTTTGCATCTTTATACCAAAAATACCAAAAATATTATATCTATCAGATCTCACTCTCGTAAGTGACCGTGAAGGGATTGACAACCCCTAATCGCGTTGGTTGCGAGTAGCTATCATTTTGTGCAGGTACGAGGGACTTGAGCGTGGCCTCCTACTGGATTGATACCTTGGTTCTCAAAAACTGAGGGAAATACTTACGCTACTTTGTTGCATCATCCCTTCCTCTTCGGGGAAAACCAACGCAAGCTCAAGAGGTAGCATGGACGCCTGCCACTTTTGAAGCTCCATGGACTCCCACACATAATGGAGGAGCATGGCACTCCTCACCTCGTTGAGCTCACGGAGCTCCACGTCCTTGGCCCTGAGCTCCGCATCCTTGGCATGGAGCTCCTATGTCAGGAGCCTCACCTCGGACTCCGGGATCTGCTGCGCCGCCATGGCACCTGGTAGAAGCAATGGGGAGAGGAAGCAAAGGGGGCGGAATGGCTGAAAGGCAATGCAATCTACGGGAAGGCGGAGGGAGCGGGGAATCTTATTGTTTTCATCACGGTAAAACACCAGTCGACAAGTTATCACATCAGGGAGTAGTGGGTTTTTACAGGCGGAGTCATCGTGACTAATTGCTGCCGCGCCTGCTCCCGTCAATCAAAAAATTAAAAATCCTGCAGCGCCTGCTCCCGTCAATCAAAAAATTAAAAATCCCGCCGCACCCAAACACCAGAGCAACGCCGCGGTGGATATTTAAATTTACCTGCCGGTAAGTAGATAAAAAAGGGGTGAAAAAACAAATGTGGCGGAGGCCTAGCTAATCGGTCGAACTAGCCCAACTAGCTAGCCACCGTGCTTCACTGATGTACTCGGTGGGAAAGGTGGTCTTTCGTGATTTGACAACTCATTTACTTTCTACACGCTACGACCGAGGAGGACCCAGAAAACGTGCGGTAGGGCGTCCCACGTCAGGAAGAATATATGCGTGCACCACCCGGGAGGACCCCGAAACCGGGCGGTAGGGTGTGCCACGTCTCGGCACAGAGGAAAAATGTGCGTGTAAAAATATACTGTATCAAACGTAGTACCTATGGTTCGACCTCAGGACCCAGCCAGTCGGTCGAAAACACCCCACTAGCCACACAGCTTCATCATGCAAACGTGGCACGGAGGATATATGTGGTTAGCTTCGTCTCGACCAGCCACAACGTCTCTTGTTCTAGGCGATTCTTCTATTTTCCAAGATTTTTTTAGTTGTAATAACACCACGGCAAGCTAGTGCCGCTCTTCGTGTGTGCCCGTGCAAAGGTTAGACGATGGAGAGAAGAAAGATTGAGATCACAAACCTGGGACCCACCAATAAGTGAGACAACGGTCATGCACGTGTTGACGAGGCACTCCCTCTACTCTACTCAACGCAAGTACTGTATAAAATCAAGTTATGGGACAAAGCCAACAACAGTTCGTTTTTTCAGGCTATCAACTTATGCTTTGTAGTCTAGGTTGCCAGTTCGAATCTCATCTTTCAGATTTGTTAGTTTAGGTCCAAATTTGATTAATGACAAGTGGGACCCCCATGTGTTGTTCCGATATTTTAGTGTAGGATGTTTTTTTTGAACAAACACTTTACGTGGTTAGACAAGTAACGACACGAGTTACACGTATTTGCAAGTTTATGAACAAAAATGACAGCGGCATAGAATATCACATCCACCCCGCAGCTTAGATACTATGGTGATACGAGTTTTTACCCCGTTGGAAGTGAGATCCAATGGCTTGGGAGTAGTCTTTGTAATTATGCACAATTTCCAAACTCTACAAAGGTTTTTTTGCAAATAAAACATTCAGGCCTCGTGTGTGCCGCTGCATCTTCGATCCAACGGCTCCCCGATGCTCATATTAGGTGCTCCCCGTAGCTTAATTACCCGCTACGGTGATATGAGCATCTAGGTCGTATGATCAGTGATCAGATGGAACATGCATAGTACTTGAACTTTCTGCGCATTTCCCAAACTCTATCAGCCGTATATTGCAAAAACATTCAAACCTCCTACTATGGGCCGTTAGATCTCAGTGAACTCGTATCACCATAGAATCTACGATGCGGGAGCACCTCATACTCTCCCGTGGGAGAAAACATAAGGTGCTATCGCAGCTTGGATGCTACGGTGATACGAGCTTGGAGGTCGTTTGATCTGAGATCCAATGGCATCTGAGCAGTCTTTGTGCTTGTAAGCAGTGGCCGAACTCTTTTGGGGCTTTTCTGCAAAAAACCATTCGAACCACCGAGGAGGTGTTGGGTCACAAATCCAACGCCTCCGAAGAGCTTGTATCACCAAAGCATCTAAGGTGTGGTAGCACATGATATTCTTACATACAGGAGAATATGATGTCCTCCTTCATATTAGATGCTACGGTGATACGAGCTTCGAGGTTTTTGGATATGGGATCAAAGGGCATCTAAGTAGTTTTTGTACAAATTGTTTGCAATTCTCAAACTCATCAAGGTTTCCTGCAAAAATATTAAGACACATCATGTGCGCTGCTATATCTCAGATCTACAAGCTCCAAGCAACTCGTATCGGCATATAGCATCTAAGGTATGGGGGCACATGATATTCTCCCGAGGAGGAGGGGTGGGGGTGTACAACCAATCGGTGGTTGGGAGGGTGGGGACAAATATAATATAAACAACCCTAAACAGAGCTCCACAATTTTATCTAAGGTCGAGGGGTTGACCCCCGACAATCATACCTCCGCCTAAACACAACATTTGCGTGTACAGTAGTACTAGACTTAATATTCATGTTTTAGTTTCATGTTCATTTTAAATATTGAACTGAGGACCATGGATGTCTTACATTTTACTCCCTTCGTTCCTAAATATTAGTCTTTTTAGAGGCTTCAAATGGACTAGCACATACGGATGTATATAGACATATTTTAGAGTCTAGATTCACTCATTTTGCTCCGTATGTAGTCACTTGTTGAACTCTCTAAAAGACTAATATTTAGGAGTAGAAGGAGTATTTTTGAATTCGTGTCATACATGCATGGTTTGGAAAAATGGATGCACTATACTTATTGGATTGTTGTTGTGTTCGTGCATGTGTGTCTCTGTGTGTGTGGTCATATGCTTGATACATACAAAGTTTTCTCACCTCCATATTGTTCATATTTTAAATTTGAATTTGCATTGGAAAACTTACTAGGGATACCATGAAATGTGAAATCCACGTTGAGATCACTATATCACAAACTCACTCTAATTCAACAACTCGTCATAAATCAATTACCACGTTGAGATTAGTATTTGCAAGGAAAATATGGGTATTGTAATACACATAGATTTGTTCGGCAATTTAAAAGGTTCCTTTTGTATTATCGAATGGTAGGACCCAACAGCGTACCAGCCAGACCTTGGCTCATGTTGATCCTAAAAAACCGGGCTAGTGTCCTTCGGTGGCGTGCGTGGTACGCACATTAGGCAACCCCAACCAGTTGAGCCTCAGCGTTTCAAGTCGAAATATCAGGCGGCCAGAATTCCAGCCCTAGGAAATTCCCCTCATGTCCTCGGTCCATAATGACTACCGATGAACAACGGAGGGATGCTTTAGTAACTAGACAATATTACCTACCGTGTCGACCACGGTTCAATTCCCTCGGTCGCCGCTCGTCAAGGTCACCCATCAACTGCATTGCCTAGTACTACTACTACTACTACTACTACTACTACTACTACTACTACTACTACTACTACTACTACTACTACTACTACTACTACTACTACTACTACACCAGGATGAGCATAGAATTGAGCCCGTTTGTTCGTGCCTAGTACTTGAGTTAATATATCAGGCAATGCACTGGTATGGAGGTATTATCCTTTTACTCTGCATATATAACTTGTCTGAAGTCTAACTAAGCAAAATGTTTGACCAAATCCTTTCTTAAGAAATACAACAGGACAGATGTACGGCTTGAAAATTTATTGCATCATGCAAATTATGATATTGATTTGAATCCTGGATCTTAAATTTCAGAAAATCCAAAAGTGAGCATAAATTCTTGAAACTAAGCATGGTCACATGATATGGCACAAATATTACTTCGTAAGTTTTTTCTTCAATTTGAGACAAGCTGCTTATGACAAGTTGCACAAATGAAGAGCCAAGGTATTTTGGAACAAAGACCTGTCACGTAAAGGCGAACACTTTCACTATTGAAACCGTGGGCGTTTACGTGCCGCCACGAGTCCCCGCTTCTCATTGGCAGGTGCCGTCCGAGCAAGCGTGTGAGTCGACGGGACGCGTGCGAGCAGACTGCTGCGCCGGCTGTCAGGGAGGCGTGCGAGCAAACTACTGTGCAGGCTCACTAGGAGGCGAGCCCTTTGACCAGGCTCCGTCGCCCACCGTCGTCCCAACTGCTCCCACTTTCAATGTCGCCGGCACCGCAGTTTAAAATTAACCCCGCACTACCCGGTATCGCTACAATCCTCTCTCTTCCTCTTCGATTCTCCTGTCGTCTACCTCCAACCGGCCTGACCTAAACGCACGCCATGCCGCATCACGATGGTCTGCCCTTAGTGTTCCAGTTTCCTGAGGACGACACCCAGCCGGAGTCTCAAGAACATAAGGCGCTTTGGGATGAGCTTGAACTGGCCTTGCGGGAAGACGCCGCGCCTGTCCCCGCTCCCGTTCCGGCTCCCGTCGCTCCGACTGCGCGAGCGCCCATCCCCGTGCACCTGCCAGCGCATGCGCCTGCGTGTGCACTGACGTGCATGCCCGTGCCGGTGCCCGTGCACCTGCCAACGCATGTGCCTGCGCGTGCACTGACGTGCGCGCCCATGCCGGTGCCCATGCACACGAATGTCTCCGCTGCGCTGTTGACAGCGCCTGTCCCCGCGCGGGTGCCAGTGCCCCCCTCAGCGGCATGGATGGCCGCCGTCAACCGCTTCCTTGCACCAACACTAGTCACCTCCTCCCGCCAGTTGACTCGCTCCGAAGTCCAGAACATTTTGGCCTTCCTTGAAGCTAGGCCAACGTCCAGGAGTGCACCAACAACGGCGCAAGACACCGCCGTCGCCGTCGGTCAGTGGCCCGACGACACACAGAGCACGGCAGAGGAGCCGCTTCCAACCGCGAGACGCCTTCGCCGCTACCGCGTAATCTAAATTTTCCATGAAAAATGTTCGAATTGCCATGCTTAAAATCCGAACGTTTATCATTTCCGTTTATTTTATATCGATAACCGTATAATTTAAAGTCGAAGTCAGACTGAATGAAATATATGGTTTGATCAATTGAATGTTCTGCTAGAGCTGTATCAAATTAAATATAAAACGTCATCAAGCCACATGTATTCCTTGTCATCCAACGACCTAGACTGCTTCAATCTAGAGCACTCAACACGTTTAGCGTGTAGTTAATTTCATGCCAAAAATAGTGCTAATCACATGACAACACGCAAATAATATCCTAGTAGTTAATATCCGCATGCACTTAATATACTTCCAAATTAACGTGCATTGCACGTACACACTGACTAGTGTTGCTAGTACATGAAACTGGTGCCGTGACTTGTGAACGCGTCCAGATATGGTCAACGGCAACATCGCCCGTGAGTTCTTCCTATTTGCCCGTGCGTCTAAATGCAGAAGGGGAGGAGAGAGAGAGCACACATGGAACCCACCAGTAAGTGAAGGCGAATAGTACTAAAAATAATATTACATGTTATCCATTAATTAGGCTGTGGTAATATAAAAACATTATGTGAACAAAAGGGGTACAACAAACATTGCTATTCTATGTATGTTGCCTATTGATGTGCGGCTTGAAGGCCCGGTCACATGTTCGATCCTCGTCCTTTATTTTTTAATTTGTATATGGGTCCAAATTTGTTTCATGACATGTGGGCCCCTCGGTGTGTAGTTTCTAGCACTTTAATTTGTGGTTCGAAATTTGTCCCATTCCAAGTGGACTATCGGTGTGTAGTTTTGTAGCTTATTTATAATAATTAAAGAGAACAACATAGTTTTTTCAATAATACCATGGTGCGACGTTGAAGGCGAGACAGGACGTGCGAGAGAGCGATGACCGAGCCAGAGGAAAATCAACTAGGGGAGTTGCATGGGTTGCAACGGTGTTTGGAGTAGTTGTGGGCCGAATGCTATGAAAATATAATCTAAACCGACCGGAACAAATGCCTACACAAATTAATCCAAGGTTGGAGTGCCCCTCGCAATGTAAACAGCTCCGGCTTTGCGAGGGATGGAGAGGTAGTAGCTTCAACGCGTGGAAGATACGGTGTGAGAAAGCGAGGTCAATCGAGAGACATATAGATAGAGAGACAAAGTGAGTGTGGTCCGACATTCATTGAACAAATATATATGCTCTAGAGAGATATTGTCCGATTGAGCTTTTTGGCAAGGGTGAGGGCTGTAAGATAGAGCTTGAGAGATGATCCAGTCACGGACGTGTAGATATATTTTGTGTGTGGGAGGAAGCAAGGTCAACTAATCACATAGGGTCACCATGCGATCGAAAGAGTGAGACGGGTTGGAGAGAGTGACCTAGATAGACGATGTGCGTGAGAGAGTATACAATGTGAATAGGTCGAATTGGGCTCAAACATGGTGATATATCGTTTTTTTCCGAGAAAGAGTGAGGTCAATCGAGACATACGAAGAGAGAGATCGAGAGAGATTGAGTGAGCGTGGCCCACCATGAGGTCGAAAGAGTGGCGACGGCTTGGATGGACTGACCTAGATAGACAATCTGCGTGACAGAGTATAGAGTGTGTCGATCGAGGCCCGAACAGGGAGATATATAATTTGTGTGTGAAAGAAAACGAGGTTAAACGAGCCTCAGATAAAGAGAGCGAGATTGAGAGAGTGTGCCCCCCAGTCTCGAGGGAGTGACCTAGATATACAACGTGCGTGCATGGCAATACATATAGATTCGTTTTCAAATGAAAGAAGATTCGTTTGCATTCTCAAATGTAGGCGCACCAGGCAGACCAGGGTTGTGTCGGGGTGGACGCTGCTTCGGTGCCTTAAAGGCAACTGCCTTTGGGTCACTGACATGTGGGCCAGCCACCTGTTGGGCCCACATGTCATGGACATAAAGGCAGGTGCCTTAAGGCACCGAAGCATAGTCCTGTCAGGGTGGTCGCGTGTGTCGGACGGACGCGTAGCACCCGGCCACCCACCCCCTCCCCCGCAAAAAAAGGACGACGACAATATAAGTTCGCGCTTCCATGTTTCGGATTGAAATATCTGGTGGCCCCAATTCCAGCCCTGCAAAATCTCTCTTCTCCACTGTCAGTGTCAAAACCGGCGGATCTCGGGTAGGGGGTCCCGAACTGTGCGTCTAAGGCGGATGGTAACAGGAGGCAGGGGACACGATGTTTTACCCAGGTTCGGTCCCTCTTGATGGAGGTAAAACCCAACGTCCTGCTTGATTGATATTGATGATATGAGTATTAAAAGAGTTGATCTACCACGAGATCGTAGAGGCTAAACCCCAGAAGCTAGCCTATGGTATGATTGTTGTTCTGTATATTGTATATATCTATTGACTAGCCTGGCCTCGGTTTATATAATGCACCAGAGGCCTAGGATAACAAGAGTCCTAGCCGAATACGCCGGTGGTGTGGAGTCCTTGTCTTGATCGCCAAGTCTTGTGGAATCTTCCTTGTATGCAGTAGCTGTCCGAACTGGCCCATGAGTATACGGCCATGGGGGTCCTCGGCCCAATCCAACAGATCGGGAGATGACGTGGTGAGTACCCCCTAGTCCAGGACACCATCAGTAGCCCCCTGAACCGGTCTTCAAGTTAGGGACGCTCCTCGATTCTTCCGAACCGTTCTTCATCTTCGGTCGTCGGTCTTGAAAACTGGTTCAACAAATCTTCTCATCTTCTATCTTGAGAATTGCCGAAATGCATTCGACGAGTTTGCACGTCGGGTATCCGAGGAGCCCCTTTAAGTTTCCGGCCTTTGTCAATGCCTTGTTATTTTTATGCCACACCTCGGGTTTGAAGTTGTTCCCGGGCGGCAGCGTCCTCTTGCGTCCGAGCTCTAACGCCGGACTGCATTCGAGGTATCTTTTTTCAGCCGAGCACCAATGCCGGACCGCTTCCCAGCTCTAACGCCAGAATGCATCCGAGCTCCAATGCCGGACTATGTATCCGAGCTCCAACGCCAGACTATATCCAAGCTCCAACGCCGAACTGTATCTGAGCTCCAACGCCGGACTATATCCGAGGTGTCGTAAATCACCTTGGTTCAAAGAAGTTTGAAGGAGTTTAGCCGAGCTTAATGCCGGAAATGCCCTCTATGGAGCCAGCCACTAGCGCCCGAGCTTTATGTCGGGCTGCTTCCGAGGTGGTGCACCACCCCGAATGTGGGCCGATTTTTGCGAATATTTTTTATTGGTGCAATTTATTCTCTGCCGAGATATATAGCCAGTAGCCCTCAAGGTGTGTATCGGTCTAAAACCCGAGATGCACCTAAAGGATGATGTAAGACCGCTGATCCTAGTAGCCGCTGAGACTCAGGTTGATTTGCAAAATCGGCCTGAGGATCAAGTCCAAGCTCGGGAGAATACTTCGGGACACTAAAAGAGGCGTGCTCAGTCCTCGAGACTCTGGTTGGGTGTGGCCGACCAACCTGAGGATCAAAATCTCCTCGGAAACTATATTGCACATAAAATTTTTTGCATTGGACAAGCAATGCAGTAGCCCCCGAGACACTGGTCGGGTGGTAACACCAGATCAGGGGATCAATGTGCCCCTTTAATATTTGTAAATAATAAGCCCGAAGCCCAGTAGCCCCCGAGCCTTAATGCGGGCACGGGTGGCCGAATTAAGGATCAATATCCATAGTAAAATCACAAATTATGTGTAATGACTCTATGTATCCAAGTACTTTATGTCATTAATGCTCGGATCCGCATTGTACAAAACTTTGTTGACCGACCATCGGCTTCCACCTCCTCGGCCAGTAGCCGAGGAGTGTTTGTCCTACTTTATAAAGCCTTTATGAGGGCAAAGATTTACAACAAACAAGGCAATCTGGCCATACGGTTTTATAAACAAAGGTATGCAAAGAGTTATATTACTATTTAATAGAAGAAATGTCTTCCAAAGAAAATAGTCCCGCTATCGGTTCCTTTCTTTGGGTTGTCATGCTAAGCATGATCATTAAACCTCAGCTCTAATGTAAGAGCAAAATATTGATGATTTAGTTTGGGAGGCCAGTTAATAGCCCCCGGTAGTGTTTAGCGACAGTCGGGGTCAAGCCGTAAACACTTCGGCCAATGTTATGAACGGCCCATCATTTAACATAGTCATCAGATCGCTAACCAGTTTACGCTTATTGTGAAAGTTAGTTTTCGGCTTTCTCCACTGAGGTGCTTAACCATGTGAGCTAGAAGCACAATCACAGTGGTTCTCCCTTTGCACGCCTAGCCGAACAAAACGGAACGTAGGAAGCAAGTGCAGGAGCCGGGCAACCCAACTATTGACCGAAGACACAATTCGAAACCGATGCATATATAGCAATATCTGAGAATGTTTTTGCCGAATCCCGAAAGGTGTCCGGCGTTGCACTGCAAGACTAATGCTGGAAAAGCACAAATAGTTTAAAAGTGCCAAAAAGCTTGGAAAACCAAGAAACGTCAGTAAAAACATGGCGTCTGAACAATATCAAGTGTTCGGTGCCAATCTGAAAGTCGGTCTTAGAAAAAAGAAGTGCTTCTGTCGTGCTTTAACATGATACATCCTATCTCAAGACTTCGAGCGGGTCAGCCTACGGCTTCAACCTCCTATCCCGGGGGCGGAGTACTTCTCATCAGGCCAGTTTAGCAAACTAAACTCTAGCGGCTTTGAGAGAGAAATTAGGCTCCCCGGCTAGTGACCGCACACTCGTGTCGAAAAAAGGAGCGATAAATAATAATAATAAAACTTTGCAACGACTAAGAAGAAGAACACTTATTATAAAACAGCTCAAATAAACTTAAGAGCACCCAAGTGACTTGGGTAGAAGAATGATTGCATGTATCGAAGTACTTATATCATATCTATGTTCAACCGACTTTAAACGCGTCTTAACCGACCGTCAACTTCTCCCTCTTCGGTCAAGGACCGAAAAGTGTTATGTACTCCATCGGTCGAGAATATCGACGGTGTTTCCAATAACCAGGCAATCAGGCCATAAGGCTATAACAGACAAAGCACGCTCAGGGAACTTATGCTATATTACCGTGAAGTGTAAGAAGCATTTTCGAAGAAAATAGTACCCCCACCGATACCTTTCTTCGGTGCTCATTGTTTATTATGAGACTTGTGCAATAGATTTTTTGTACTCATGAGTTCCGTTGTGTGCCGACCATCATTGAAAACTATAAGAGCGCTAGTTTTCGGCTTCACCCAATCTGAGGTCTGGCTCGGGCGACCCGATCGTGACAATCGCAGAGGTGCTCCCTTTACTCCCTAGCTGAACAATCGGGAACGTAGGGGTAAACACAGGAGCGAGGCAACCCAGCTTGCAAATCGCTTAAGTCAATATGGTGCATATTGTGGCGTAATACACAAACAAGGAACGAAGCCGTACAAGTATAATCATATGCAAGTGGAAAAGCTTCATGAAGGAAGCCCCCAAATGAATTGGGTATTTGAATTTATGCGTCACAAACAAAGTTTGGACAAGGAAATTTTTTACAAGCAACTTTTTTCCAAAAAAGTATAATGCTTGGTCGAACCGAACACAAGTTAGAAATTAAAGCTTTGAGCATGAAAGTGGCTTAGCTGGTTAATGTGTTTGGTATTGATGACGCGGTCCGAGCTTGATGCGGGGCAAGGTTCCATCCCCCAAGCTGGTCCCGAGGTGGAGGAGCGGAGAGCTCAACACGCCGAAGTGGTGACATAGCACGGTCAATGCAGACCGGCAGAGTGACACCGAAGTCCCCGGATCATTTTCCTGTGCACAAAAAATAGTGCAAACCGGAGATAATAGTAATAATGATAATTAAAAAAATGTTGCATAATAAATAATTTGTGCAAAGTGAGGAATAGAAGAAATATGGCCTGACGCCGAAGTCAATGTCGATGCAAGGCGTCGGCGTGATGTAGTAAAGGCATGGAAAAGCCTGAATTCACAGGTCGGTCCGAGCTCCGGATGCGGCGTTCACCGGACTATGTACGGAAACTGATCGAACCACCACGCGACCATTGTTAATGCGATCACCATTTGATAGACCTGTGTACATATCATGGACAAACCAGAGTAATAATTCCTTGGGAAAAATGAACCCAAACAAGCAAAAAATACTGGGATTAATAGCACCTGGTTTATTTGTTGTAGCAATCAGAAGGAAAGTGATTCCCAAAATTGGGACTCGCTCCGCACACCCATTGCCTGATTGGCGATAAAACAATGGCATGGCAATGCTGGTAAAGGTTGACTCGCCGAGGCAAAGCCCTCGGCCCAGCTAACGTGACGGAGCTGGTCGGGTAGTGACACCGAAGTGTCCGGAGTAGGTTGATGAAGAGATGGCGAAGCCCCCGGTACAGCCGAGATGTCGAAGCCTCGACGTCAGCCGATGAGTTGAAGTAGGTCGGCGTGATGGACACCAGCTTGAAGAAGCAATAGTGCGGCCCTGTCGATGCAGGTCATGACGTGGTCGATGCCGGCTTGATGAAGCGACTGTGCGGCGAAGCCGGTATGCTCGCTCCGTGTAATCCATGGGGCGGTGGTGTTAATGATGATTTATCCTTCACGATGCCGGACTCTTGTTCGGCTTGCCGAGATGATGATCCGAAGAAGTTGAGCTCGGCTAAAGTGACGACGTGTCTAGCGCAGGTCGGCAGCCGTGGAGTAATATTGCCGGACTGGTTTGACACCAGCATGATGTTGAAGATCATGTTCAAAAGAACTTAAAGTTAGTGGGATGTGTTCGGGAACAAAACACAATACCCCATACAAAACTTCCTTCAAAAGAGATGTCCGAAATCCCGTTCATAAAAAAGATGAACTCAGGTCGGATTCGTTTTCGCGCAGAAAACAGATCCGAAAAGTGATGCACTAATCGAAAGGTTCCCGGAGTTTGGACGGTCGGATCGAGCTGAAATTTTGAGAGGTGATAGATATAGGAATTACGCAGTCGATCAACGGTTGGATCTTCCAAAGGACGTCCGAGCTAGAAGCTGGACACCACGCCCTAAACTCATCCAAATTCCCATCCAGATTTGACAGGGCTCCGGTATATCGTGGATTGCCAGAGATTCCTCCATCGAAACTCGACGAAATTTTCCAGGGTTATTATAGACTCAATTCCGCACAATTCCACCAAAGCGATCGTCAAAGCGATACTCGAGGAGGTGGTGGCGGCAGATACGAGTTCGCGGTCCAAAAAAAACAGCACGGTCGCTTGAGGGCAATGTTGACGTTGAGCCCCCGAGCTCCATAGATGATTCCTCCATGCTCTTGATAGAGATCGGAGTTGATGTTTGATGAAGGCCCTCGTCCGAACATGGTGATCCGAACATGGGGCGCAATTCTTGGTCGAACCAAGGTGACCAGTCGAACTGGTGACGAAGACACCGAAGTCGCAGTTTATCTGCAGGCGAGCCATCGATCCTTTTGTCGATCACACAGCGAAACTCTCAATGAAAGCACCAATGTCGGTGTCAAAACCGGCGGATCTCGGGTAGGGGGTCCCGAACTGTGCGTCTAAGGCGGATGGTAACAGGAGGCAGGGGACACGATGTTTTAACCAGGTTCGGGCCCTCTTGATGGAGGTAAAACCCTACGTCCTACTTGATTGATATTGATGATATGAGTATTACAAGAGTTGATCTACTACGAGATCATAGAGGCTAAACCCCAGAAGCTAGCCTATGGTATGATTGTTGTTCTGTATATTGTATATATCTATCGACTTGCCTGGCCTCGGTTTATATAATGCACCAGAGGCCTAAGATAACAAGAGTCCTAGCCGAATACGCCGGTGGGGTGGAGTCCTTGTCTTGACCGCCAAGTCTTGTGGAATCTTCCTTGTATGCGGTAGCTATCCGAACTGGCCCATGAGTATACGGCCATGGGGGTCCTCGGCCCAATCCAACAGATCGGGAGATGACGTGGTGAGTACCCCCTAGTCCAGGACACCGTCATCCACCGTCATCCACCGTCCCCTTCCGCGCCCAGATTGCTCAAACCCTAATTCGCCGCCAACCCTTGAATCAGCCCTCGTCTCGTCTCTTTCCCCACCGTTCCCCACCTCTGTGCCGGACGACGACGAGGAAGACGACGTCGGGCTTCACCACCGCACCGGAGTACCTCATCTACGCCCTCATCCACCGCAGCGGGTGGTCCACCGACAACGTCGGCCGCCGCAACCGACATGCCTCACAGACACCGAGTTCCACCGCAGCAGGTGCGCTTCACCGACGCCGTCTCCCAACTCACCGGGGCTACTTCACCGAGCACATCGTCGCACCTCCGCCCCCCGAGGCCGTTGGGGCTTCACCAACGGTCTCGTCCACCGCATCGTAGCGCTCCGCTGCCACTCAAGATCTGCATCCGTGCGCGGCCAGCCAACTCCAGCGCATCACCCTCAACGGCTCTGAAGTGACCCGCACTCTAGTTAGGCGAGCATGCCCAAACGCTGGCCTGAACTAGGTATCCACACATCACTCCCATGTGCACTATTCCGACAATGTTTGGATATCCTTTCACTGCTCTCTTAGCTTACACGCCTATGCAACTCTGACTTTAACTCTTATTTCTTCTAGAGATATCATCTGAAACAAGCAAATCCTTTTTTTAGCAAAGCATGACGGCGCTACGGGATCTGGTACACATCCTGCACACCCGTATAACCTTGTAAGTATCTGTCCTCCAGTACAACATCAAGGTTGATTCCTCTTATTTGATCAACCATTCGCCGTGTCAAAAATGCAGAGGTGGATGCAAGGAGCACAAGGCCTGCACATCCAAGCAAGTGGTAACATCGACTTTTACATGGAACATCCCAAGCGCAAGCAGAGCTGCAGTGAGCCTGTACAACAAGTTAGCGTAAGTCCCCACATTTCATTTAATTCGTACTGGCATTTGTGTATGATTTGTGTGTAGTGGCTGATCCACGAATTCAAGTTACCAGGGGCGAACATTTAACTTAAAAAATACGAAGGCACTTACACTCCGAAAATCAACATAACTTGAGAAATGTGAAGCTACATGCACTTTGAAAACCAGCTAATGATCCAAAGTAGTTCAGATTATAAACACTAAATGATGCAAGCACCAAAAACACAAAATGCAACATGATGTACAAGGACTACAAACATGGTCTGTACCTGCTTGAATTATTCGTTCTCTGGCTGAAAATATCAAAGTGTAATTGCATGTATAACCAGTGCGCAAAATGCATATCAATATATCTATCCTGCACAAGTATGCCAATAGTTTCAAACAACAGATTAGAAAAGTATTTATGCTATGTTGTCATGATACAGGGACTTTTTGGTAGATGGCTCGACGTTTCCTCAAGCTATGAAAATGCACTATAATTTGCTTGTCATCAATGCCTGCAAATCTCTGTCTCTCTCAACATAGTAGATCATTATTAGACACTAAATCCTTCAATGAGCTTGCAAAATGCTTGCATTAGATCCCTCATTAGACACTATATGTTCATCACCAGGAGCATGTAAAATGTTTGCATCAAGTCCTTCATTAGCAGTCTATTCATTAGACACTTCAGGCTCAAGAACAACATGAGCCTATATGTTTGCACCGGAAACTTGATTAGATACATCAGATTCAGTCAATTCAGTATTGATTGGGGGAGTTATAAAATAAGTAGAAATTGGTTTCATTTTCTCATAGATTCCCTACATACAAGCAGTTTTACAACACCGCCAGGTTTAACTATTGGCCAGAAATTGAAGAGTTGACTTAGATATAATCAGGGATGTGATGTACCTGCTCGTTGCGCATGCTACTCTTGCAAGCTGCGACTGTCCGTTTGCGCAAGCTCGATGCCATGCCCGTGTTGCCGCCGTTGCCTCCCATGCAGGCTACACCCAGGGTTGGATCTTCATCTTCTTGTCCTTCCGTTCTCTTGAAGCCCGGCGACCGCCCTCCAACGAGGGGGCGAGGAAGTGCTGTGTCGGTCTGTCCAGCGGCGGCTAGGTTAGGAGCAAACCAGACTGGAGGCTGGAGCGAATGAATTGGGATTTTTCCTGCTGTCGATCGATATGGGAGGCGCTCGTTTGGGCCGCGAGCCTGCTATAGGGCCTGCCTTGCACTTATGTTATTGGCCCATCCAAATTGAAACATTTTTATTCATTTTTTACATTGCCTACTCATGCGTTGGGATGAACAAAACTAGCGTGAGCCAACCTGGACGACTCAAATTAGGTGCACACTTTCCAGCCACCTGAGGCGGCCACCCATACCAGCCCCTATGGTGGCGTCGCCCCTTTTTGCATGTATGATTGGATAGTGAAAAATATTCCAGTGGCGCTTTTGATTTACCCACAGAATGGTTGAATTGCTTGTTTCTATGAACTGAGTTCGCCAATAATGTGAAGGATGCCAGTCTTTTCATCCTATTGTAGATTGCTTAGATCTTGATATGCCAAAAGTAATCACATGAAATATACAGTAAAAGCCAGTGTGATGTGTTTGGCTACAACTAGTCTGACTACACGTCCTCATATAACATATCAAGGATGCACCATCTTACCAGATTAACCATTCGACTTACCCATGCAGTGTGGGAAGAAAGAAGTATTGGGACCGCGTATCCAAGCAATTGATGCCATGGACTCCTTCATACAACCTTGTAAGCGAAAAAGAAGTTGCAGTGTGCCTGTACAAAGAACTAGCGTAATTTCAGTTACCTGCTTCTCGGAATTTTAGTTAGCCACTTATTGCAAAATTGTTCAATTACGTTGCTTGGCTTAATTTAGTTTGCTACTGATTACATAATGGCACAGCCTGTTAATCATATTGTAGACTGCGCCTATCTATGTGTTTGATACTTACTGTTAAGAATTACCTATTTGCCTTAACTTAAATATCTACTTGTTTGTTTAACTGCTTTGCTGCCGCAACAGCGGGTTACAATGATGTTAATAACTACTTTTCAGCATCGAATTGAAACTCTTTAATTCCTTGTTTGTTTAACTGGTTTGCTGTTATAACTCCCAGTTGAGAAGTTTTGCTAACTTCAACTTTTCTGAATCAAATAGGAACTTTAATGGCAAAACAGGTTAGCCCAAGATCAAAGACCGAGGTCCCCATGGACGTTGCATCATCCCACAGTAGTGGCACTGGCCCAATCGTGCATTATGAATTGCCAACTGCTGATGCTCTAGAGGCTAAACTAGTGGTAGAAAGAGATTCTGCTTCTGCACTTAGAGATGAAGTTGACATGTTGAGGAAGCAAACAGCACAATCACAAGCAGTACTCAAGACAACCATTAAATATTTGGTGGATTTCAAAACGAAGCAAGCTGAGACTGACCAGATTGTTAAGGTCCTAAAGGAAAAAAGGAAATTAAATTCCTACTTGGTAAATCATATGTGAAATGTTCTTTCCATAGTTAAATAACCTTTGTGTTGTCTGTTCATGTAATCAATCAAACCATTTGTTTTAGAGATCATGTAATAATTGTTTTTTTTGGTTTGTAATTTTATTTGAGCACAAGTCTGTATTAATTGATAAGACTCGGAGACATTTCATTTGGATTGCTGTGCCAGACCTACAAATATGCCAATCAGGCTGAATGTGCATTCAGCAATACTAGTAGTATAGATGGACCATAAGTGGCACGCATCGGAAAGGGCCAAGATGCTGGCTAAAAAAAGGATGTTGTTGTAGCCAAAAAAACTACAGCGGCATGGCTTATGTATGTTTGTTGATATTATTGATCCATATACTCTATAAGTGTTTATATGTCTGTTAGTTCTGTACATTCTTGGTTGATTGACTCGGTATTTGAATCTTGATACATCGATTGTGTACATATCTAAATGGGAGTACACATCATGCTGCATGTGACATTTGAGTTGGACATGAAGTGTTCCAAATATTCGAATTCACCTTAAACTGGATTCTAGTTTCTGAATTTGAGTATCGGCATTTGTAAACCATACTCATATATGACAGTGGAATACATCTTTGTCGTCCTTTTGAAGATATATAAAAACACATAGAATGATTTATAAAGATTCATATAGGAATACAAAATGGATTCGAATTTAGTTGCCAGGGTAAACGTGGATGCTTATTGTCCCAAAATTCGAAAGAAGCAGCAAAATGTCCACTCCCACGTCGGCTGCCCGAAGCCAAGTGTTTGGGAGATGGAAATTACTGTCTACCCATTACACAGACAATCCATCGGCCTGATTTCCACTGCTCTAAATAGGGGTAGGTTAGTAACTTCAATTAGACATGACACGACCGCCTCTGAGCCCATTCCGACACGGTGGGCGTCAAACATGGGCGGCAAAACTCATTTGATTCAAGCTCATCCGAAAGACCTCTGTTTCTCCCTCCATTCCCCATTCATAGACGGTGGGCAGCAAAACAAACTCGACCCGACCGCAATCGATGTAGGCAAATATTTTCAATAGGGGCAGGTTTGTAACTTCACTCAGATGTGACATAACTGCCCTAACTATCAGCCCCGTTCATACACCGTGGGCGCCAACCATGGGCACCAACCACCCTCTCCTCGCCCGAAATCGCTCTGGGAAAATATTGGCGAGATGCGAGATTACCGTCCTATCCCCAACCAACGAGACGTCCAAATTTTAAACGGGGGCTAAGTTCGTAACTTTCCCATATTTCAGACATGCGCGTCCCAAAAACATGGTTCCCCGTACCTCTCCCTCCATTTCCCCATTCATACACCGTCCGTGCTAGAACACCCCATCCCCACACCAGCCTCCGTCCGCCACCCCATCCATCGCCGCCGTCCTCCACCACATCCATCGCCACCGTCCTCCACCAAGCTAGAGCGCTTCCCAAGACCGCATCGTCCACTGCTAGAGATGGACGTTTCTCATCCACGGCGACGGACCAATAGCCTTGCATCACGTCCTCTCGCTTCATCGGGCGCCGTCGTCCTCTTTGCCGGGGCTGCTCACACGACCTTCTCTTCCACCGCAACGGGACTTATCCCTCGATGCACCCGTCTACCATCGCAGATCTGCTTCAACGCCACCGACAACCATCGCACCCCCGATGCGTACACGGCGCCGCAAGAGAGGTGGTACTTCATATCTCCTCAACTTTTTGATCTCAACCAGAAAATAGATCTTAACTTGGTTACTCTACTTTCTTTTCAGCTCTTAGAATTTATTTCTTAGTTCAAAGCAAACAATGGATGCTAAATATCATTTCTCTGGTTTGCAGCTTCAAATCTGCCATGGCACAACCATAATACGATTTAATTGATCATGCTTAGGGTTTAATTGATCATGTTGGTTCCGTGGTGGTTTCTTTCATAGAAATCGGAGGGGAAACCCTCTTTTGCTAAAAAAATATGCTTAGAATTTCCCCCTTTTATGATCACTATACGATCGGCATACGTGCTTCGAGTCATAATAACACTGCTCCACCCATCAATCTAAACAAGCTTAGTTGTTCAAATACGAATCTGATATTATTAAAACAGAGTTGTTTAATTGGTCAGCTAAATGTTCCTAAATTAGTTTCGAAAATGCATGTTCGTCGCTCGGGTGTGTATCTCTACAGGGTGCCCACGGTGGGTCGGCCCACCCTGGGATTTTGGGTCGTCCCAGGCCCCGATTCCCCTCTGTTCTGCTGCGCGCTTCCGATCTCTACTCGCTCCCAGCCGCCTGCCTCGCTGGCGGCTTGCCGTCCCCGGACGACATGACTCTAGGAGGAGACGCCGGACTAACAGGAGGCCAGGAGCTGCTCGCCCAACAGCGTCATCACTACCCGGGCGCGCCGCCGTGCCTACCTTCCCAGTCCGTTCAGGGCTCAGGCGTGCAGCACCCACCAAGCCAACCCGATTTATCCGGAGATACATCGTCAACACTCAGCAGCCACTCCTCATCACCCATTTTCTAATTGATTCATTACTCATTAGGCAGGACTGTCATTAGGGTTTGTTGTGTGCTCAGTGCTACCTACACTTAATGGTTCAGATGTATTTCGGTAATCTTTAGTACCTCTAAAGTTCACAGGGTTTTCAAAATTCCGGCCCACAGAACAGAAACTAGTCATTTTGGATTGTTGGTCGTAGTGACATTGATCCAGATTACTACTGCAAGCCAGGTTTGTTGACAATTTTACTTGTATTTCTTACTCATTCGATATAATATCCAATTATTCACGTCGATTAGTTGCAAACAATAAGTGCTAGACAAACTTCTTCATTCAGATTTTGGATGGTCTCTTACTGCAGTTACAATTCTACATACTTGTCCTAGTAAGCTCACAAGTAAATGATTGATTCACTACATCTATGCTTGCCTTGTCATATTTGTTGTCAATATTCTTTTAGGGTGGACCACCCTGTTTCTAAATACTGGAACCGTAGACATGAGTGAATAGTATTTCTCTATGTGATCTCTTCCATCATGTGTGGGTAACAAACACTGCATTGTATAGAAAGAAAGTGTCATTTCCAGCTTTTACATAGGTTTCAATCTTTTACATGGAATACAATCTGCCTACTTGCTTTGTGTTGCACTAACAACACTCCACCCTTGAAGCTAAACATTACGCCACTCATAATTGCTTAGTTTATTTGTTCAAATATGAATTTCATATGATTCTAATGTTCCTACTTTAGTTTTGAAATGTGTGCCTGCCTGTTATAGAGACATAAGGGGTTTGCATTTCTGTGTGTGGTCTGGTCAGCATGGTTGGGGAGGTGAACTTTGCATATGCAGGGGTTTATAGGGAGACACTCTCCAAGTTGAATCCGCAATGCATTCCATAGATAATCTGACTACTTTTTATGTTTTCATGAATCTCAGATTCTGAACAGCATCGTACTGATTATGAGCTTGCGCGCATGAAAAGAATAAAGGAGAACAATGCCATGGCTGTCAAACTTGGCATTAAGGGACTGAAATCAAGTCTGGATGCAATGCAATGCAAACGCTCTCCACCTACAGATTCATGCTCAGAATATTATCCTAATAGTGATTCTGAGCTAGAGGGAGACCTAAGTCAATGTAGCTCCCTAGTGGAGGAGTCAGAGGAAGATGCCCTATCTTATTCACCCATCAAGGTACTTGCTCTAACTTTCCAAGGTTACATTGCTCGCACATATCTTGCAACTAATGCTTTGCATTGCTTCTACTTTGTTGAACTGCCATTAGCTTAGTTTACACATCGTGTATGTGAATACGCTCTGCCTATCCATTTTCAATACATATTCCATTTGTCATCATACCATATTTATCCATTCAAATGTTGTTCTTGTGTATCAGGCGTTCAAAAGGAAGAGGGCGATTGCTGGTCGTGGAGGAGCACAAGCAAAGTATTTGGAAAAGGTAGTGGCACCTCATAAATCAAATAACCCATTAGGTGTAGTTGCAATATCACCTGACCCAGAAAATACCCCAACTCTAGCAGACTCTAGCCCTACTACACTGGTCATTTCTGATGCCCCAACTCAGCAGACCCCAACCGCAGCAAACAATATGATTATGGGAGTTGACATAGCACCAGCTGTACGATGCAAAACCCCCATTCCAGCAAAGAGTACACCAAATCCAGTTGCCAAATTCCTTTTCGAACCAGAGAGAGCCCCAATTGCAGCAAATAGGACCCTTGTTCCATTTCTTCCAAGTTTAGAAGAAGAAGCTTATGTTGTTGTCAGGAACTTTGTGCGCATCTTTCCTTCATGGAAAGATTATACCGCAGACACAGAACAATTTCCAGTCTTCCTCCACAACTTACGCATAAGTAATGTACTAATGTTATTCATGGTTATTACTGCATATGTTTCTGCTAACAAAATACATAAGATTTCATTCTTTTAAATAGGCGAGGAGCAAAGTGGATTGTGATGACAAGCAAGGGTTGGTTGCGCTTTTCAAGCACTCGTTGATGAAGTATCGTTCCTACCTGAGGCAAGCGCACTTCGATGGCAAGCCTCTGAACGAAATTTCTATAAAGTCTCCGGTGCTACATTTATCCGACGGTGACTGGAATAATCTTGTTACACATTGGTCTCGGCTGCAGCGTAAGGTACTGTCTATGATATCACATCACAATTTGAACTACATTTCTACATTTGCCTTAATGTCTCACTTGTATGAAAACTGTTAGCAGAAGAACATATGTTCTCAAGGGACCACAGAATCTCGCAACTATACTGCACACTGCATTGCTCTTGTGAGTACCTCTTGCCCTGTATGACCATTCTTACTTTCATAGCTGTTTGTTTATGTAGCATCACTGCACATGTTAGCCTCGTAATCGTCCATTTGGTGGACATTATAAGATCCGTATGGACTCTTACATAAATTTAGAATCAACCCAATGCTTTTGAAGAGGTTTAGCTCTGCAGTCCTCTTGTAAGGACTGAACGTGGTCTATCACTGTACTTACATTAACAGCTACTCCCTTCGTCCCATAATATAAGAACGTTTTGTACAGTACACCAGTGTTCAAAACACTCTTGTATTATGGGAAGAGGGATTGGTTCATTTTGTAGCATTCTGCATCTTATCTCCCTCGCCCACCATTTACTAAAAAAGATCAGATCTATATTTAATCTTACCAACGAGTAGAATACACAGACAATGCCAGCGTAGAAGTGTAGCCCATTGCTCTTGTCAGTACATTTTGTCCTGTAACGCTTGTACTTCCAGGGATTGGTAGTTGATTATGTAGCATCAATCTGCATCTTATCTTCATTATCCTCTATCCCTTCCAGTATTATCATATCGCTAATTACTCTCTACAAAATGTAGAGTACAGGCAATGCTTATGAAGAAGATTCTGTGCTGAAATTCTTGAGTTATCCTTCCCTTGACATGGAGAAGGGCATTATAAAGCCGGTGTTAACTGTTAATGTAAGTCAGTCCTTCTAAAGCCTTTATCCTCAACTGCTGTTTAATTTGCTCATACTCCCTATCGTTTACCGCTGTTTAGTTTGCTGTTTCTACCAAAATGCATGTTCGTAAGAACCGTAAGTTCTAAGTTTTACTTGTAAAACCAAATTCCTTATTCATACCATGTACCTTACTTAATACTCCCTATATGTATGCTTGTTTTTGTGGATCTATAATCCAGTGTGTGGTGAAGCAGCCCACGTTTGCACCTTGTCATCTCCTGTTTTAGCTTACTGATGTGGCTGATGATATGAATAACATGGCATGCACATTATCCAAAATAGATACAATGGTTTTCTTTGCCCTTCATCTATGCATGTTATGTTGACATGGTAATCCAGTAGTGTGGTGAAGCTCCCCGCATTATGAACAATGCCAAATTATGCTATTGATATTTTGAACTTACTCTTTATTTTCTAATTTGAAATTGGATAGAATTGACAGAACAGTTATCATCTTTGTTTATACATGTGCAAAACCTGTCATCTCTCTGCTTTGTTTCAGGGTGATATGCCTGATGGCATGCACAAGTCTGCTGAAGGCTGTGAGACAAACCCAACATATATTGCAGCAAAGAAGGCAAAACATCTTGAAGATAGTGAGACAACCCCAAAGTCTTGTCTTGATGAAGTGTTCAAGTTACTTGAGACTAACAGTCAGACAAGCTCACAAAATTCGTTGTCTGAATTAGTTTGACTTCTTCAGTCCCAAGTTCTAGCAGAAAGGCATTCTGCAACTCAACTTCGACTTGAAGTCCTATCTCTAAAAAAGATTGCGGAGAACACCAATGAGAACCTCATCGCTAAATAGCTACACCTGGAAGCTATGACCGACATGCTAGGCCGGTCTCACAGCCTTGCTCAGAAGCTTGCGCAACAGTTCCCCTGCAAGGCTAACCTTTCTTGAACTGTCTTGGAAGTGGTGTCGGTTCAGTATTATTTTTTTATGCTGCAATGGTGCCCAGTTTTTGTAATCTGCTTCTTCGTTGCGCTTTATGATCACTGGTGGCGAACTTCGATGCCCAGTGGATGTAATATACCTTAAATCCTTTATTGTATGGTGTAGGTTTATTCTTAGTTACTATGCCATAATTTCTTTATTCTATAGAGTAGGTTTGTTCTTAATTCCTACTAGTTACTGCCATCATTTGCTATCTGAAAAAAATCAGATGTAGTCGACCGGACCGAAACATTCGACTCTAACGGGCCAGGTTTTTAGCGGGCCACAATTGGGCTGGCCTGCGTCTTTCTTGGGCCCGAATGATTGGGGCCTTCACACATTGCGCCAGGCCCAAACTTACACCGGCCTATTTTAGTTGGGCCTTTTGTCGACCCAGCGCTTAGTTTGGCCCAGGTAGCGTTGGGACATTAACAGGCTGAATATTGTACTGGCCTGTTATGGCCGAGATGAAACCACGGGCCTTTAGCAGGCCAAAATGCATGTTGGGCCTCAATTTTCACTAGTCGTCGACGGGCCTTCAGCAGGCCGAAATGTAGACCGGGCCGTTTTGGGCCCAGTTAGCTCACGGGCCATTACCCAGGCCGAAACATATCTCGGGCCTTATTTGGCCCACTGATATCATGGGCCTTTAAGAGGCCGAAAGCTTAGCACAGGCATCAATGGGCCGAATTATGCGGCATGCCTTTAACAGGCCCAAAGTCATGTTGGGCTTAACTGTTGCCACCTTTAGCACGGGCCGTTAGTGGTCCCGTTGTCCCGTCGGACCATATATGGCCCATGGGCAGCACAGGCCATTCCCAGGCCGAAAATCACACAGGGCTGAAATGGTCCCATGTCTACATCAGGCCTCTAACAGTCCGAAAGTCACTGGGCTATAGTTGGGCCCAAATATTCGGTGAACAATTAACGTGCCAGATCTGGCTTCGGGCCGCAAATGGGCCCAAATATTGGGCGAACAATTAACGGGCCAGATCTGGCTTCGGGCCGTAAATGGGCCCAAATATTGGGCGAACAATTAACGGGCCAGATCTGGCTTCGGACCGTAAATGGGCCTTTATTAAGCAGGCCGTTATTGGGTTGGCCCACTAGTACCTGATTAAGTTATACGGGCCTTCGACTGGGCCGGCCTTTTTAACCTATATGGGCCTCTGTTGGGCCCAGCCACGTGTCGACGTATCATAGGCATGTCTCCTCCAATGGACGAGCGAATCTGGCCCACTTACGAGCTGACAGGTGTTCCCTTCAGCCAATCAGAATTTTACACATGGAAATTTTCCATTGGTCAGGGCTGTTAATGGGTTATCGGATCCAAAATCCGACCCGATAGCTTAACGACGTTCCGTTACGGTGGATGCCACGTGTCGGTCACCCTTGATGAAAGCACTTCTATGATGCGCGATTTATCGTCATGGAAGTGGACACTTCCGTGATGATTATTTTGGTAATGTCATGGAACACATCTACGACAGCACAGGTATGACTATCTTGATTCTGTCATAAAATCGTCATGGATGTACATGCATGACAAAAAACGCGACCTTCTGTGACAAACACGTATCATCACGGAAGTGTATGTTTTTGTAGTGGCGGTGGCGCTTCCAATTATGGAAGATATCAGCCTGCCGACAAGGTGCAAGGGAAGGCTGGGCTATGGTGAAAACGCGATATACCAAAGCTGACCCAAACCACATGGCCGAGGTCGGACCTGTGGCGCCCGATGGGAAAGAGATCCCCGTCAGTTTGGTGTATAACCAAGTAGAATTAGCCGCAAAGTATTCCCAACAGTATTGTAGGCTAAACAGCCTGTTGGATGGTATAGAAGAAGAATTTAATCAGTCTTAGTGACTGTGTACTTCAAGTGACATATATAATGTCCCTAGCCGGATTGTAAATCATTTGTCATGGCGGACCTTTTCGCTTCAACCTCTGGACCCGATAGTCCGGAGTGTATCCGAATACCCGCTCAGTTATGTAAAAACCGGGGTATGCATGGAAACCAGGCGTAGGGGTCATAAGTGCTTGAACAGACAAGTACCCAACTAGCTATGTTATATTACATGGGTAGTAAGAAACATCTTCCAGGGAGAATAGTTCCGTTAAGGGTTCCTTTCCCTGGGTACGCATGCCCTAATGTGCATGTCTGAACTGCGAAAAGAGATGCAGGCTATAAACCTCTGGGGGCATGTGCCAAATTAAATAAAAGTCATCTTTTGTTCACCGACCGAATATTCCCTTAAGAACGCTAGCTTCTGACTTCACCCAATCTGAGGTACACATCCGGCTGACCCGGCAGGAACAATCGCAGAGGTGCTCCCCTTATGCCCTAGCCGAATTAACGGGAACGTAGGGCATAAATACAAGAGCCAGGCAACCCATCTTGGCCAAAACTTAAGTCATATCGATGCATATAATGGAGAAAAAAGGTACATGCGGAAGAATAACACATGTGTGGGGCATAAAGCCCAGAAATATAGTTAGATTAAGCTTCTGTATAAGAAGCCCCCAGGTATAATGACCGCGGTTAGCGCGTCAAGATTGTGTAACCAAGACACAGGTGTAGCCTTTTAGGGCCTTGAGGAAAATAAAAAGAGAGAAAGAGAGAAAAGACAGATAATTGATATGCAAAAAATTGACAGAGGTAAGGAGACGAACATAGAGTCTGGCACTAGGCGTAAAATCTTCAGAGTCTGGCTGCGTTCCATGGGTTTGGCTCGAGTCGATTTTCCAATGCATCCCGCAGCGGTACGCTCCACCGGTCAGAACCTGGTCAATAATGAAGGGACCTTCCCATTTGGGCTTGAGCTTGTTCTTTTTATTCTCCGGCAGGCGTAGAACTAGTTCGCCAACGTTATAGGTTTTGGCCTGTACTTCATTGCTTTGATACCTTCGAGCCTGTTGCTGATAGAATGCGGAACGGGATTTTGCCACGTCGCGCTCCTCCTCCAGGGTGTCCAAACTGTCCTGTCAATCGAGCTCGGCCTCTTTTTCTTCGTACATGCGCACCCGAGGTGAGTCATGAATTATGTCGCAAGGCAGAACCGCCTCTGCCCCGTACACCATAAAAACAGTGTGTATCCGATAGTGCGATTCGCGTGGTCCGCAACCCCCATAGTACGGAGTCGAGCTCCTCTACCCAGTGTGTGTTTGATTCCTTCAAGGACCGCACTAATCTGGGTTTAATGCCGCTCATGATAAGACCATTTGCTCGCTTGACTTGACCGTTAGTTTGCGGGTGATAGACGGAAGCATAATCGAGCTTGATGCCCATGTTGCTGCACCAAAGTTTCACCTCGTCGTCTATAAAGTTCGTGCCGTTGTCAGTGATGATGTTGTGGGGGATGCCATAACGGTGTACAACCCTAGATATGAAGTCTATCACCGGTCTGGATTCAGCCGTTTTGACAGGTTTGGCTTCTATCCACTTGGTGAATTTATCCACCATGACCAGTAAGTATTTTTTCTTACGGGTTCCCCGTTTAAGGGGTCCGACCATATCAAGCCCCCAGACCGCAAAGGGCCAAGTAATGGGGATTGTTTGGAGAGCGGTAGGCGGCATATGGCTTTGGTTTGCAAAAAGCTGGCAACCGACGCAATGTTGGACCAGATGCTGTGCATCTGCTCGGGCCGTCGGCCAATAGAAACCTGTACGGAAGGCCTTGCTTACAAGGACCCGGGCTGCGGCGTGATGGCCGCCGAGTCCAGCATGGATTTCTGCCAAAAGCTTCCACCCTTCCTCTTCGGAGATGCACCTTTGAAGGACTCCGGTAGTGCTTTTCTTATAAAGCTCTCCTTCATGGACCTTGTAGGCTTTAGATCGCTGCACTATGCAGCGTGCCTCATTTTGGTCCTTGGGTAGTTCATGCCTGGTTAGGTAGGCCAGGAATGGTTCTCTCCATGGGGCGATGACGGCCATTATCACGTGGGATGAGGGTGTTATTTCGATGGCAGAGCCTCCGATTGTGTCAGAGTGTTCGATATCTGATGTTGTGGCCGGGTCCGGATTATTGATACCGATGTCCCCCTCCCATAACACGGATGGCTTAAACAGTTTTTCCAGGAAGATGTTGGGTGGAACAGGGTCGCGCTTAGCGCCAATACGGGCGAGGATATCCGCCGCCTGATTGTTTTCCCGAGCCACATGCTGGAATTCAAGCCCCTCGAACCGAGCTGACATTTTGAGGACGGCGTTGCGATATGCCGCCATTTTTGGATCCTTGGCATCGAAGTCTCCATTTTTTTGAGATATTGCGAGGTTTGAGTCCCCACGCACCTGCAGGCGTTGAATGCCCATGGAAACTGCCATCCGGAGACCGTGTAATAGGGCCTCGTATTCGGCTGCGTTATTGGAGTCTGTGTATAGTATTTGGAGTACGTATTGCATTGTATCTCCGATGGGGGACGTCAGGACGACGCCAGCCCCCAGACCATCCAGCATTTTGGAGCCGTCGAAGTGCATGATCCAATTGGAGTACGCGCCGTACTCTTTAGGGAGTTTGGCTTCTGTCCATTCGGCGACGAAATCGGCCAGCACTTGCGACTTAATGGCTCATCGTGGTCTATATGTCATGTCGAATGGGAGGAGCTCGATAGCCCCTTTGGCAATCTAGCCCATGGCATCGCGGTTGTTTATTATGTCGTTGAGTGGTACTTCGGAGGCCACCGTAATTGAACACTCTTGAAAGTAGTGTCATAATTTCCGGGATGCCATGAATACCGTGTATGCTATCTTTTGATAATGTGGGTACTATGATTTGCAGGGAGTGAGGACAGTGGATACATAATATACCAGCTTTTGAAGTGGGAATTTATGTTCGTCCGTCTCTCATTCGACGACGAGCACTGCGCTTACAACTTGGTGAGTTGCCGCTATATATAACAACATTGGTTCGCTGACATTTGGTGTGACCAAGATTGGGTCGGTGGCCAGGATGGCTTTTATTTCTTCCAATCCGGCCGTGGCTGCGTCCATCCACTCGAAGTGTTCGGTGCGCCGAAGAAGGCGATAAAGGGGGAGTGCCTTTTCTCCTAATCAAGAGATAAAGCGGCTTAAGGCCACCACACATCCCGTTAACTTCTGGATTTGCTTGAGGTTAGTTGGGATAGCCAACTGCGACAGAGCTCGGATTTTGGCCGGATTTGCTTCAATTCCTCTACTGGAGACGATAAAGCCGAGGAGCTTTCCGGCCG
Source organism: Triticum urartu (assembly GCF_003073215.2). Lineage (NCBI taxonomy): Eukaryota > Viridiplantae > Streptophyta > Magnoliopsida > Poales > Poaceae > Triticum > Triticum urartu. The sequence continues at coordinate 438,709,947 of NC_053024.1, read as the reverse complement.
GTACGCCGAAAACACATTTTTCTGGATTGAGCTTAATGTCGTACGTTCGGAGATTGTCGAACGTGAGCCTCATGTCATCTATTAGGGAGTCGACGTGTCTGGTTTTAACGACCACATCATCTATGTATGCCTCCACTGTTTTGCCGATCTGCTTTTCCAGACATGTCTGAATCATGCGCTGATACGTTGCGCCGGCGTTTTTGAGCCCGAAGCGCATTGTGTTAAAACATAAGGGGCCATATGGAGTGATAAATGTCGTTGCGGCTTGATCGAACTCCGCCATCTTAATTTGGTGGTAACCGGAGTATGCGTCGAGGAAGCACAATGAGTCATGTCCTGCGGTAGCGTCGATAATTTGATCGATGCGAGGGAGGGGGAAGGGATCCTTTGGGCAAGCCTTATTAAGGTCCTTAAAGTCGACGCATAGGCGCCAGGATTTGTCCTTCTTTGGTACCATCACCAGGTTTGCTAGCCAGTCCGGATGCTTTATTTCTCTAATGAATCCGGCCTCCAGTAACTTGGCTAGCTCCTCTCCCATGGCTTGTTGCTTGGGTTCGGAGAAACGCCGAAGAGTCTGCTTGACCGGCTTGAATCCTTTTAGAATGTTGAGGCTATGCTCTGCTAGCCTGCGTGGGATTCCTGGCATGTCTGAAGGATGCCAGGCGAATATGTCCTAATTCTCGCATAGGAACTCCCGTAGTGCAGTGTCTATAGCGGGGTTTAACTGTGCCCCGATGGATGCTGTTTTTGTGGGGTCCGTTGGATGGACTTGGAATTTGACTATTTCATCCGCTGGTTTAAAAGAGGTGGACTTGGATCTTTTGTCTAGTATCACGCTGGCCCTGTCCACTGTGGAGCGCAGCGCGGTTAATTCCTCCGCCACAAGGGCTTCGGATAATGTCTCGAGGGCCAGTGCGGCTGTTTTGTTCTTGGCGCGGAGTGCTATGTCCAGATCACTAGCTAGAGTGATGATTCCACTGGGCCCGAGCATTTTGAGCTTCATGTACCCGTAATGGGGTATGTCTTGGAAGATCATGAATGCCTCCCGCCCTAGAAGGGCGTGGTATTCGCTACTGAACGGGGCCACTTGGAATGTAATTCCTTCAGACCTGTAATTCTCCGGAGTGCCGAATACCACATCTAGTGTGATTTTCCCAGCGCAACGTGCCTCCCAACTAGGGATGATTCCTCGGAAGGTCGTGCTGCTTTGCTCAATACGGTTTCTGTCTATTTCCATTTTTTGAAGAGTCTCCTCATAAATGACGTTTAATCCGCTGCCGCCGTCCATGAGCACTTTAGTGAGCCGAAAGCCGTCCACAATTGGACTGAGGACCAAGGCGGCTGGTGCTCGGGATGTTCGGAATTTAGGTTCGTCACTGGCATTGAAGGTGATTGCCGTGTCGCTCCATGGATTTATTGCTGCCATGTGGCAGACTTCGGCAAGGCTGCGGAGTGCTCGCTTACGCCTATTATTTGAGGCGAAGGTCTCGAAGACTTTCAATACTGTATTGTTATCCCCGGGAAGGTGCTCTGAGGTGTTTTGGATGACGAGATCCTCACCGCTCTTGGCCACCTGCCGGAGTACCCAACATGCTCTAAGGCTGTGTGTTGGTATGGTATTCGCTGTACTATCAATTTTGCAGGGCCCGTTAAGCCACCCCTCCAATACGGTTCCCCGCCCTATAGTGGGCTTTTGCTTCTTTGTAATTGAGTCGGGTGACTTATGAGAGTGCACCCTTTTAGTTCGGACTGGGGGTTTTGTCAGAGCCGGATTATCCCAAAATTTTGTTTGGCTTTTCTAGGCGCTTTCCATCGCATAGTACTTCCGTACTATGGCCGCCAAGTCAGTGAAGTGTGCTATGTCACGACGACTTATGCCGTTGAGGATTCCCTTGTCCGTGCAATTGTTGCAAAAGAACAAAATTGCGTCTTCCTTGCGACAGTCCTTGACCTTGTTCATTATGAGGAATCTGGCCCAATACTGATGTACTGTCTCTTGGGGCTCTTGCTTGATGTGGGAAAGATCGTTTGTATCTGGGTGGGTGGGTGGATTTAAGTCCGGACCTTGACCCAATCTGAGACCCCGGGGCGGGGGAGTTTTCGATCTTGGAAGTTTAGGCTCCGGTTTGTTGCCCCGCGGGTTTGGTATGCAGCCTATTCTAGGTTTAGGGTTAGGGCGATGTCCTCCCGTGAGCGGGTATCCGGCTCGGAGAGCTCGGGAATCCGGACATAGTTCGTCCTCAGGATAGAGGGAGAATCGCCGCATTGCTCCTCCACCACCGCTCTCTGATGGGTGACCGGCGAAGAGTTAATTTCCCTTTGGTCAGGTTTAAGCCCAATCCGATCATAGTCCGTAGCGACTACCAGAGCGGCAATGCGATACAAGAGCTCGTTCAAAGAGGAGAGCTCCATTGGATCCATCTACTCGGTGAATTTCGAGCCGGTGTGGAGGCTATTTTCGATGACCCGAGAAGTCGTCGTTCGTGCAGCGGCCGAGCGGGCGGTCATGATGAAGCCGCCTTGTCGAAGAGTTTGGCCTATAGCCAGGGCTCCCCCAGAGGTGATGTTGTCCTTGACAACGAGACGAGCCATCCTTCCCTATGATGACGACACAGTGGAACTCTCAATGAAAGGACCAATGTCGGTGTCAAAACCGGCGGATCTCAGGTTGGGGGTCCCGAACTGTGCGTCTGAGGCTGATGGTAACAGGACGCAGGGGACACGATGTTTACCCTAGTTCGGGCCCTCTTGATGGAGGTAATACCCTACGTCATGCTTGATTGATATTGATGATATGAGTATTACAAGAGTTGATCTACCACGAGATCGTAGAGGCTAAACCCTAGAAGCTATCCTGTGGTATGATTGTATGTTGTCCTACGGACTAAACCCCCCAGTTTATATAGACACCGGAGGGGGCTAGGGTTACACAAAGTCGGTTACAAGGGAGGAGATCTACATATCTATTTCCAAGCTTCCATGCCAAGGAGAGTCCCATCCGGACACGGGACGAAGTCTTCAATCTTGTACCTTCATAGTCCAATAGTCCGGCCAAAGGATATAGTCCAACAGTCCAGGACTCCCTCAGTGGCAAAAGTAACAGTAGTAGTTCTTGTAGCAATCATAACAATGGCAACGGAAAAGTAACTAAGAAAAGATCAATATGTGAAAAGCTCATAGGCAATGGATCAATGATGGATAATTATGTCGGATGCGATTCCTCATGCAACAGTTATAACATAGGGTGACACAGAACTAGCTCCAGTTCATCGATGTAATGTAGGCATGTATTCTGAATATAGTCATACGTGCTTATGGAAAAGAACTTGCATGACATCTTTTGTCCTACCCTCCCGTGGCAGCGGGATCCTATTGGAAAGTAAGGGATATTAAGGCCTCCTTTTAATAGAGTACCGGAACAAAGCATTAACACTTAGTGAACACATGACCTCCTCAAACTACGATCATCACCGGGAGTGGTCCTGATTATTGTCACTTCGGGGTTACCGAATCATAACACATAGTAGGTGACTATTGACTTGCAAGATAGGATCAAGAACTCACATATATTCATGAAAACATAATAGGTTCAAATCTGAAATCATGGCACTCGGGCCCTAGTGACAACCATTAAGCATAGCAAAGTCATAGCAACATCAATCTTAGAACATAATGGATACGAGGGATCAAACCCTAACAAAACTAACTCGATTAATTACATGATAAATCTCATCCAATCCATCATCGTCCAGCAAGCCTACGATGGAATTACTCACGCACGGCGGTGAGCATCATGAAATTGGTGATGGAGGAAGGTTGATGATGACGATGGCGACGGATTCCCCTCTCCGGAGCCCCGAACGGACTCCATATCAGCCCTCCTGATGAAGATTAGGGCTTGGCAGCGGCTCCGTATTGTAAAACACGATGATTTCTTCTCTTTGATTTTTTTCTCCCTGGACGTGAATATATAGAGTTGGAGTTGACGTCAGTGGATCATCAAGGGGGCCACGAGGCAGGTGCGTGCCCCTGGGGGTGCCCTGCACCCTCGTGGACAGGGTTGGGCCCCCTTATGCTGATTCTTTTGCTAGTATTTTTTATAAATTCCAAAACGTGTCTCCGTGAATTTTCAGGTCATTCCGAGAACTTTTATTTCTGCACAAAAATAACACCATGGCAATTCTGCTGAAAATAGCGTCAGCTCGGGTTAGTTCCATTCAAGTCATGCAAGTTAGAGTCCAAAACAAGGGCAAAAGTGTTTGGAAAAGTATATACGTTGGAGACATATCAACTCTCCCAAGCTTAAACCTTTGCTTGTCCTCAAGCAATTTAGTTGAGAAACTGAAAGTGATAAAGAAAAACTTTTACAAACATTGTTTGATCTTGTTGTTGCAAATATGTAAATCCAGCATTCAAGTTTTCAGCAAAGATTATGAACTAACAATATTCACAATAACATTTAGGTCTCATGTTTACTCATATCAATGGCATAATCAACTACCGAGCAATAATAATAAATCTCGGATGACAACACTTTCTCAAAACAATCATAATATGATATAACAAGATTGTATCTCGCTAGCCCTTTCTGAGACCACAAAACATAAATGCAGAGCACCCCTGAAGATCAAGGACTGACTAGACATTGTAATTCATGGTAAAAGAGATCCAGTCACAGTCATACTCAATGTAAATTAATAGCACTGCATGCGAATGAGAGCAGTGCTCTCTAACTGGTGCCTTTTAATAAGAGGATGATGACTCAACATAAGTAAATAGATAGGCCCTTCGTAGAGGGAAGCAGGGATTTGCAGAGGTGCCAGAGCTCAAGTTTTGAAATAGAGATAAATAATAGTTTGAGTGGCATACTTTCATTGTCAACATAACAACTAAGAGATCTCGACATCTTCCATGCTACATACATTGTAGGCGGTTCCCAAACAGAATGGTAAAGTTTATACTCCCCCACCACCAACAAACATCAATCCATGGCTTGTCCGAAACAACGGGTGCCTCCAACTAACAACAATCCTGGGGGAGTTTTGTTTGCAATTATTTTGATTTGAGCATGGGACTGGGCATCTCGGTTACCAGTCATTTTCTCGTGAATGATGAGCGGAGTCCACTTATCTTGAGAATAACCCACCTAGCATGGAAGATATAGACAGCCCTAGTTGATACATGAGCTATTCAAGCATACAAAACAAAATTTCATTTGAAGGTTTAGAGTTTGGCACATACAAATTTACTTGGAATGGCAGGTAGATACGGCATATAGGAAGGTATGGTGGACTCATATGGAATAACTTTGGGGTTCATGGAAGTGGAAGCACAAGCAGTATTCCCACTTAGTACAAGTGAAGGCTAGAAAGAGACTGTGAAGCGACCAACTAGAGAGCGACAACAGTCATGAACATGCACTAAGATTAATCAACAATGAGTGCAAGCATGAGTAGGATATAAATCACCATGAACATAAATATCGTGGAGGATATGTTGATTTTGTGTCAACTGCATGCGTGAACATGTGCCAAGTCAAGCCACTCGAATCATTCAAAGGAGGATACCACCCTATCATACCACATCACAACCATTTTAATAGCATGTTGGCACACAAGGTAAACTATTATAAACTCCTAGCTAATTAAGCATGACATGGGTAACTATAATATCTAATTCTCATTGCAAACATGTTTCATTCATAATAAGCTGAATCAGGAACGATGAACTAATCAAATTTACAAAAACAAGATAGGTCGAGTTCACACCAGCTTCTCTCATCTCAATCAGTCCATCATATATCGTCATTATTGCCCTTCACTTGCACGGGCATTGGACTAAGCTAGAATCTGCAAGCATTTAATACAAGGGAGAAGACAATAGTAATAGTGCACGGGCATTGGACTAAGCTGGAATCTGCAAGCATTTAATACAAGGGAGAAGACAAGGTAACATGGGCTCTTAGGTAAATTATAAGAGCCACTCAACATTTTCACCATCGTCTTCTCCTCTCGACCCCCAAAGAACAAGAAAAGAAATAAAACTATTTACATGGGAAAGCTCCCAACAAGCAAAAGACGAATGAGAAATCTTTTGGGGTTTTCTTTTAATTACTTACACTGCAGGCATGGAAAGTAAACTAGCTACAACTATTTTTTGGTTTTTCTTAAGGTTTTTCAAACACACAAGAAGAGGGCTTAGAAAAGAAAATAAACTAGCATCGATAGTACAATGAAAAGTATGAGCACCGATAACTAGAATGAGTGTGTGAACATGAATGTAATGTCGGTGAGAAATACATACTCCCCCAAGCTTAGGCTTTTGGCCTAAGTTGGTCTATGCCCACGGATCGAAGCTACTCCCTCCGGTGTACTGAGGAGGGTTCTCAGGGTGCCATTGGTTGGCGATCTCCTCCGGATCCTACTGATAAACATACTGATGATAAGGATCAAGTGGTGGCTCAGGCTCGGGCTCTGGGACTTGTGTCAGCCTCCAGTATGCATAAATGGCCTCGGGTAAGATGAGTACGTGCCTGAAAGTATGTTAAACAGAGAGGGTGTAGGCAAGATAATAATCTCACAGTGAGTTTTATCAAATATCAAATTATACTTAAGCATCTTCTTCTTATCTTTAACAATAAAATCATGTGCTACCATACTATTATAATCTAGAAAAATAGGAGGCAGCATTTTCTCATAATGCCTAATAGGTATCCCAAAATGTTCAGCAAGGCGTGAAGCAAAGATGGCTCCAAAAATGGGGCCCTTTGTACAGTTCAGATTTAATCGTTTAGCAACAATAGCGCCTAAGGTGAAAGTGGTATCATGAAACAAAGCATGGTGCAAAATGACAATATCAGGAGCACTAAGATTCCCATTGTTCCCGCAACCAATTAAGCATCTACTAGCAAATATCGCAAAGTAACATGGAACAGGAAAATTTATACTGGTAATTCTTGCATCGGAAACTTTCCTTGTTTCTCCTACAACAATTCTATCAATAAACCCATCCACATCACTACGGTGTGGTTCCTCGATGCTGCCCTCAAAGGGTATCTTGCAGACTCGAGAAAAATCATGGAGTGACATCTCCTTAACCTCATCATATAAGTGAAACTCCACTAAAGGTAGCATGGAAATAAAAAATTTGCTTGAAAATATTAGTGAGTAGGAGATACTGTTCGCGCTGGTCGTGGAGGAAGTCGGTGAGGCCTGCATTCTCAACCAAGTAATAGAAATCATCGTAAATTCCGACAGTTTATGAACTCATCACAAGGCCATTCACATGGCCGAACCTCCGCAGTGCGAGGAAGATTGTATTTGGGCTTTTTATTCTCCTCATTCTGCTTATCCTTCGAACTACGGCTCGAAGAGCCCCTTAACAATCTCTTCATCATTTTCTTTCTCTGAAAATTTCTGAAATTTTTATTGGCTCAAAATAAAAGTGAACCAAACTCAACAAGATTGATAGCAACTACTCCTACAAGTGCCTAGAGGCTACTCCCTCCATCCTTTAAAGAGTGTACTTCCAACTTTGTTGGAGAGTCAAACTATTTCAAAGTTTGACCGAGTATGTTTAAAATATATCAATGTTTGTGAAACAAAATGGGTACATGATGAAAATATATTTTATGATGAATCTAATGCTACTAATTTGGTGGCATAAATGTTGGTGTATTATTGTATAAATACGGTCAAACATAAAAATGTTTGACTTTCCAACAAAGTTGGAAGTGCACCTTTTTAAGGATGGAGGGAGTATATCATGCATTAAAACTACATTTGACCATGTAAATTTGACATGCAAGCTCAAGAACAGGGTCACCTTAGCAGAAAAAATTTGCAATAAATAAAGGACTAGAACAAAAACTAATTGGACCATTGGAGGAGTCACATACCGAAGAACAATCCCCCAAAGCAGTTTTGTGAATGGAGCTTTGAGCAAGGAGATCGAAAATGGCAGCAAGATGAGCTAGAACTCAGGTTTTGAGCTATGGGAGGATTTTTTCTGGAGGAAGACAAAGTGAGTGGGTGCTAGAATAAGTGGACGGGGTCCACGAAGCAGGGGGCGCGCCCCAGGGGGGAGCCCTACACCCTCGTGGCCAAGTGGTGGGGCCCCTTGGTGTGTTCTTAGTGCCAGTAATTCTTAAATATTCTACAAAAAATCATATATTATTTTCAGGACATTTGGAGAACATTTATTTTCGGGGTATTTTTATTGCAAGGATAATACTATTTTTGCTTTATTTAATCTAAATAACAGAAAGTAAAAGGAGGGTATAGAGAGTTGTGCTTTCTAACTTCATCCATCTCATGCTCATCAAAAGGAATCCACTAACAAGGTTGATCAAGTCTTGTTAACAAACTCTTTTCGAATAACATGAAACCGGAGAATTTTTGAATAACACTAAGTTACCTCAACGGGGATATGCATATCCCCAACAATAAGAATATCATATTTCTTCTTGACAGTAGGAAGAGGGAATTCAAAACCTCCAATAGTGATCGTTGAAAATTTTCCAATAGAATTGATACTATGGACTTGAGGTTGTTTCCTCGGAAAGTGTATCGTATGCTCATTACCATTAACATGAAAAGTGGCATTGCCTTTGTTGCAATCAATAACAACCCCTGCAGTATTCAAAAAGGGTCTACCAAGGATAATCAACATACTATCATCCTCGGGAATATCAAGAATAACAAAGTCCGTTAAAATAGTAACATTTGCAACCACAACAGGCACATCCTCACAAATACCGACAGATATAGCAGTTGATTTATCGGCCATTTGCAACAATATTTCAGTAGGTGTCAACTAATTCAAATCAAGTCTACGATATAAAGAGAGAGGCATAACACTAACACCGGCTCCAAGATCACATAAAGCAGTTTTAACATAGTTTCTTTTAATGGAGCATGGTATAGTTGGTACTCCGGGATCTCCTAGTTTCTTAGGTATTCCACATTTAAAAGTATAATTGGCAAGCATGGTGGAAATTTCAGCTTCTAGTATCTTTCTTTTATTTGTAACAATATATTTCATACACTTAGTATAAGGATTCATTTTAAGCATATCAGTCAAACGCGTACGCAAAAATATAGGTCTAATCATTTCAGCAAAGCGCTCAAAATCCTCATCATCCTTTTTCTGGGATGGTTTAGGAGGAAAAGGCATGGGTTTCTGAACCCATGGTTCTCTTTCTTTACCATGCTTCCTAGCAACGAAGTCTCTCTTATCATAACGTTGATTCTTTGATTGTGGGTTATCAAGATCAACAGCAGGTTCAATCTCTACATCATTGTTATTGCTAGGTTGAGCATCAACATGAACATCATCATTAACATTGTCTCTAGGTTCATGTTCATTACCAGATTGTGTTTCAGCATCAATAATAGAAATATCATTGGGATTCTCAAGTGTCTCAACAACAGGTTCACTAGAAGCATGCAAAGTCCTATCATTTTTCTTTTTCTTCTTATTAGAAGGACTAGGTGCATCAACATTAGTTCTCTAAGAATCTTGCTCAACTCTCTTAGGGTGGCCCTCAGGATACAAAGGTTCCTGAGTCATTTTACCACCTCTAGTCACAACTCTAACAACATTTTCATTTTCCTTATTATTCAATTCATTGAGAAAATCATCATGTGCTTTAAGCACTTGTTCTACTTGAGTGGTAACCATAGAAGCATGTTTACTAATAAGTTTGAGGTCACCTTTAAATCTAAACATATAAGCACTCAAGTGTTCAATCATATAAGCATTACGTTTCAATTCTCTACCAACATAAGCATTGAAGTTTTCTTGTTTAACAATAAAATTATCAAACTTATCCAAGCATTGGCTAGCAGACTTATTACGAGGAATATCACGTTCATTAAATCTATAGAGATAATTTACCTTTACTACCTATGTCGGATTATTAAGACCATGTATTTCTTCAATAGGTGGTAAATTCTTAACATCTTCAGCTTTAATACCTTTTTCTTTCATAGATTTCTTTGCCTCTTGCATATCTTCAGGACTAAGAAATAGAATACCCCTTTTCTTCGGAGTTGGCTTAGGAGTTGGTTCAGGAAGTGTCCAATCATTATCATTACTCAATATATTATTCAATAGCAATTCAACTTGCTCAACAGTTCTTTCCCTGAAAACACAACCAGCACAACTATCCAGGTAGTCTCTGGAAGCATCGGTTAGTCCATTATAAAAGATATCAAATATTTCATTTTTCTTGAGAGGATGATCAGGCAAAGCATTAAGTAATCGGAGAAGCCTCCCCCAAGCTTGTGGGAGACTCTCTTCTTCAATTTGCACAAAATTATATATTTCCCTTAAGGCAGCTTGTTTCTTATGAGCGGGGAAATATTTAGCAAAGAAGTAATAAATCATATCCTGGGGACTACGCACACAACCAGGAGCAAGAGAATTAAACCATGTTTTAGCATCACCCTTTAATGAGAACAGAAATAACTTAAGGATATAGTAGTAACGCATTTTTTTCCTCATGAGTGAATAGGGTGGCTATATCATTCAATTTAGTAAGATGTGCCACAACAGTTTTAGATTCATAGACATAAAAAAGGATCAGATTCAACCAAAGTAATTAACTCAGGATCGACATACAAATCATAATACTTATCAGAAATACAGATAGGTGAAGTAGAAAAAGCAGGGTCATATTTCATTCTAGCATTCAAAGACTTTTCTTTCAGCTTAGCTAACAGTTTCTTAAGATCATATCTATCTTTGCAAGCAAAAATGTCTCTAGCAGTTTCTTCATCCATAACATAACCCTCAGGCACATCAGGCAATTCATATCTAGGGTAGAATCTTCATCATCACTTTCATCAATATTATCTGTTTCAATAATTTCATTCTCTCTAACCCTAGCAAGTTGTTCATCAAGAAATTCACCTAATGGCACAATATTATCAAGCATAGAAGTAGTTTCATCATAAGTATCGTGCATAGCAGAAGTGGCATCATTAATAACATGTGACATATCCGAATCAATAGGAGGAGTAGGTGTCACAAGTTTACTCAAAACAGAAGGTGAATCAAGTGCAGAGCTAGATGGCAGTTCCTTACCTCCCCTCATAGTTGATGGAAAAATCTTGGTTCTTTCATCTTTCAAATTCCTCATAGTGATCAAAAGATATAAATCCCAAGTGACTCAAAGAATAGAGCTATGCTCCTCGGCAACGGTGCCAGAAAATAGTCTTGATAACCCACAAGTATAGGGGATCGCAACAGTTTTCGAGGGTAGAGTATTCAACCCAAATTTATTGATTCGACACAAGGGGAGCCATAGAATATTCTAAAGTATTAATATCTACAGCAAAGTATTTAGTAGCAAAGTAGTATGCAAGTAACGGTAACAGTGGCAAAAGTAACAATAGTAGTTCTTGTAGCAATCGTAATAGTGGCAACAGAAAAGTAACTAAGCAAAGATCAAGGATGGATAATTATGTCGGATGTGATTCCTCATGCAACAGTTGTGACATAGCGTGACACAGAACTAGCTCCAGTTCATCAATGTAATATAGGCATGTATCCTGAATATAGTCATACGTGCTTATGGAAAAGAACTTGCATGACATCTTTTGTCCTACCCTCCCGTGGCAGCTGGGTCCAATTGGAAACTAAGGGATATTAAGGCCTCCTTTCAATAGAGTACCGGACCAAAGCATTAACACTTAGTGAATACATGAACTCCTCAAACTACGGTCATCACCGGGAGTGGTCCCGATTATTGTCACTTCGGGGTTACCGGATCATAACACATAGTAGGTGACTATTGACTTGAAAGTTAGGATCAAGAACTCACACATATTCATGAAAACAAAATAGGTTCAGATCTGAAATAATGGCACTCGGGCCCTAGTAACAAGCATTAAGCATAGCAAAGTCATAGCAACATCAATATTAGAACATAATGGATACTAGGGATCAAACCCTAACAAAACTAACTTGATTACATGATAAATCTCATCCAACCCATCACCGTCCAGCAAGCCTATGATGGAATTACTCACGCACGGCGGTGAGCATCATGAAATTGGTGATGGAGGAAGGTTGATGATGACGATGGTGATGAATTCCCCTCTCCGGAGCCCCGAACGGACTCCAGATCAGCCCTCCCGATGAAGATTAGGGCTTGGCGGCGGCTCCGTATCGTAAAACACGATTGACGGAGTCCTGGACTAAGGGGTCCTCAGGAGTCCGACCTGTTGGACATGGGACGGACTGATGGGCTACGAAGATACAAGACCGAAGACTCTCACCCGTGTCCGGATGGGACTCTCCTTGGCATGGATGGCAAGCTTGGCGTTTAGATATGAAGATTCCTTTCTTTGTAACCGACTTTGTTCAACCCTAGTCCCCTCCGATGTCTATATAAACCAGAGGGTTTAGTCCATAGGGACAATCATAATCACATAGGCTAGACTTCTAGGGTTTTAGCCATTACGATCTCATGGTAGATCAACTCTTGTAACCCCTATACTCATCGATATTTATCAAGCAGGACGTAGGGTTTTACCTCCATCAAGAGGGCCCGAACCTGGGTAAACATCGTGTCCCCTGTCTCCTGTTACCATCAACCTTAGATGCACAGTTCGGGACCCCTACCCGAGATCCGCCGGTTTTGACACCGACATTGGTGCTTTCATTAAGAGTTCCGTTGTGCTGTTAGCAGAAGGTTCGATGGCCCCATCCATCATCTACAACAATGCTGCCAGGAGGGATGTCTTTCTCCCTGGCCAGATCTTCGTATTCAATGGCTTCGCACTGCGGGACAACTCGCTTGGCCATCTAGAGCAGATCGACAGCTACGCCCCTGGCCGTCAGGTCAGGTTTGGAAGCTTGAACTACATCACTGATACCCGCGGAGACTTGATCTTCGACGGATTTGAGCCCATGGCAGCCGCTCCTTGCCACCATGATGAACATGACCTAAATCTGCCATCGGACCATGCACAGGAGATTGCGCCTGTAAGCGCTCCGGCCCTAGATTCGGAGCAGCTTGCGCCATCCGAAGACGGGAAGCTTATCCCCGCCACAGAAGCCGCAGACTCAGCGGCGTTGGAGCCGCACACAGACCCAACTTCGAGCGCGGTCTACATCAACGGACCCCTGGACTCATCTCCGGTCACTGGTTTCGAACTTCGTGCATCCGTGTTCGACGAGCCTTACTAGGCGCTGGTCGTCAAATTCAGTTCCGCGGACATCTTCCGGCACTCACCTTTAGGCAATGTGCTAAACTCATTAAAAACCCTCTCTTTGGCAGGGGACTCACAACCAAATTATATCCGGTTTGAACTAGGGGCTGATGACGGGGAATTTCACTTCCCACCCACCTCTCACTTAATAGCCACTATCAAAGATCTAACCGACATGCTCGACTACGACTCCGGAGACATCGACAATATGGACGACGATGCCGAAGAGGAGCAAGCCCAAACCCCGCCATTTATCAGGCGTTGGACGGCCACCTCCTCTTACGACATGTACATGGTGGACACACCCAAAGAAATCAATGGCGACGACAAAGAAGACCCAGTGGAAGACAAACCTCCTGAGATATAGCCAAAGCGCCGACGACAGCGGCGCTGCTCTAAATCATGCCATGAAAATGACAGTAACACCGGCACAGGAGAAAGCAATACTCTAGACGATGCCAGAGACAATGAAGACCCCGTTCAGCCAACTTCCGAATAGGACGAACGGGAAGATGGGCGAGTCAGCCCTGATAAACAGGCCATACAGGAAGACTCGGAGGACAGTAATTACCTTCCATTCTCCGAGGATGAGGTGAGCCTCGGCGACGAAGATTTTATCGTGCTGGAGGAACCTCTCGAGCAGGAGCGCTTTAAGCGTCGGCTAATAGCCACTACAAGGAGCCTGAAAAAGAAGCAACAATATCTTCAAGCTGATCAAGATTTGCTCAATGATAGATGGACTAACGTCCTGGGACCTAAGGAATACGGTCGCGAGCGACCACCCAAAAGTTACCCGAAGCGCAAATTACTACCTCAATTCGACGACGAGGCATTGGAGCCCGTGCCATCAGCACACAATGCGGCTGACCGACCACCACGTGGTCGGGACAAAGCGGCAACCCAAGCCGAACACCAGCCTGTACTACCTCGCTGTAAAGGCAGGGATAAAACAGCTCAGGCATATACATATGACCTTCGGCAGAACCTGGACAGTAGAGTAGGACATACCTGATCGATCTATGGATCACGGGGGTGTGCCTCGACACGCGACAACGGCTATCTATTCGGACGTGACAAGCTTAATCACGCGCGGGCCGAATGCCACAGACAAACTCCATCTGAGCTATGTCGCGATGTGGCCTGATATAGAGGCGCCGCACACCCTCTTTGCTTCACTGATGAAGTAATGGCGCACGAATTCCCAGAGGGGTTTAAACCCATGAATATAGAATCATATGATGGAACAACAGATCCCGCGGTATGGATTGAATATTTTCTTCTCCATATTCACATGGCCCGCGGTGATGATCTTCACGCCATCAAATACCTCCCATTAAAACTAAAGGGACCAGTGCGGCAGTAGCTCAACAGCCTTCCAGAGAACTCCGTTGGCAACTGGAAAGACCTGCAAGACACCTTTCACGATAACTTCCAAGGTACATATGTCCGGCCACCAGATGCCGATGACTTAAGTCACATCATCCAGCAGCCCAGAGAGTCAGCCAGGAAGCTCTGGACTAGATTCCTAATTAAAAAGAACCAAATTGTCGATTGTCCGGACGCCGAAGCCCTCGCAGCCTTCAAACACATCGTCCGGGATGAGTGGCTCGCCCGCCACCTTGGTCAAGAAAAACCAAAGTCCATGGCAGCCCTTACCGCTCTAATGACCCGCTTTTCCGCGGGAGAAGACAACTGGCTCGCTCGTAGAAGCAACAGCACCAGCGATCCAGGCACTTCTGAAGTCCGAGACGGCAACGGCAAGCCACGATGCAATAAACACAAACATCGCAATCATAACGAAAGAACGCAAAACACGGCGGTCAACGCCGGATTCAGCGGCTCCAAACCCGGTCAACGGAAAAAGGCATTCAAGTCATGTAGAGATGGATCATCCAATCTAGAAAAAATACTGGATCAGCCCTGCTAGATTCATGGCACCCCCAATAAACCAGCTACTCACACCAACAGAAGCTGTTGGGTCTTCAAACAAGCCGGCAAGCTTAATGCCGAACACAAGGGGAAGGGGCCGCCCAGTGACAACGATGACAAAGAGACTCGCCAGCCGAATACTGGGGGTCAGAAACAATTTCCCCCCGAAGTAAAAATCATAAATATGGTATATGTAACGCACACCCCTACAGGGGAGCGCAGGCTTGCACTATGGGACGCATACGCCATAGAGCCATTTTCCCCAAAAATTTCGCCATATCCGTCCCGAAGGTTCGGCGGCTCTAATCATCGATCCAATAATTGATGGGTTCCATCTCACGAAAGTCCTTATAGATGGCAACAGTAGCCTTAATCTACTCTACCAAGACATTGTCTGCAAAATGGGCACTGATCCTTCAAGAATCAAGCCCACCACAGCTACCCTCCAGGGAACAGTATTCGGCATATCAGATCACCGAACAACTTCCGAAGCAAAGGCCTGACCTTTGATATTGTATCGTTCCGCAGTAGCTACCATGCACTTCTGGGGCGTACTGCTTTTGCTCGTTTTATTGCGGCCCTGCTCTACGCCCGCACAAAACTTAAGATGCCCGGTCCACGCGACGTCATAACAATAAATGTAAATACGGAACACTCCCTCCGTACGGAGAGTCATACTATGGCTACCACAGTCGAAGTACCAAGCGGCCTCATCAAGCCGCATATCTCATCAGCCATTAAGCCACCGGTCTCTATTAAATGGGCCCGATCAATCTCAAAGCGGGAGTAGCAGTTCAGCCTCCGTCGTTCGCCTCATACACCCGCGAAGTTTGTATCGCGCGTACATACTGATGTACTTACAATACCCTGGTCATCGGCAAAGGCACAATACGGACAAGCCTACAAGCTCTCCCATGCCCTCCTTTTCTTTTCTTTTCTAACTATTTTTTATATTTTGCCATAGGTGGCACAAAGACGGGTCATCTAATGGACTCTTTCGGAGTTCGGCTCCGTACACCTACCCAAAGGCTACTCCTGCTAAAGGAGTCCTTTCACCGAGGCAAGGCGGTGCAGACGTGCGACAAGAGATCCAAGTAATTTTTTGTAGACGGCACTCTCTATTTTAGAGCCTATAAGGTGCCTTCTCCCTCCGCCTTCGACCACCGCCATGTCAAATAGCCTAGGTCGTGGCGTTATTATTTGTAAAATGGCAATTAATGTATCAGTGAACATAATCCGTATTCAGTATTCACTTTTTCTAAAAGAATTGAATCTTGCTTCTTCGATCGTTTCACACACGCACGTCGGCATAAATTGCCAGGGGCTCAATATGGGAACAAATAAATTGCCGGCAAGTCCGAACAGCTTTTTAGCACATTTCGGTGTCATGAGTTCAGCCTTATATGCATCAGCTCCGAATCATGTCTTTGGTCAATAGTTGGGTTGCCCAGCTCCTGCGCTTACTACCTTACGTTCCGCTCTATCGGCTAGGGTAGTAAAGGGAGAACTACTACGATTGTGTCCTGGTTTGTCTGGATGAGCACCTCAGTAGACAAAGCTGAAAACTGACTGTCATGATGCGGCGAGAGCTGGTCAACCACTCGATGACTTATCAGAATCTTTCGTGATTCCTTCTGTATTACATGAAGGACCATCCTTCTAGTCAACTATGTAACGCATCGTATTCGGATAACCGCGTACATACCAGGGGCTATATCGTAGAACCACCGTCAAACTCCTATGGCTAAGTGAAAGTGTTAAAGCCCTATAGTCCGATTGCCTAGTTCGCTACATTGACACCTCCTTCATGGACCAAGACGTTGGGTCAAGAGTGATCAAGTGCTTTTCCGAAGACCCCCGTATTTTATGCAAGGGGGCTGAAGCCGACGACTGGAAAACTTTCAGATGATACAAAAACGGCCGCACAGGAGCAGCCAAAACTTTTAGGTATAGCCTTAAAAATATCATCATATTGTTTTTACAATTTCGGCACATTCACTCGAAGACTATATCCTTTGAGCACTGAACCTCTATTAAGCAGGTGCCCTCTAGGACATCTTCAAAATAATGCTCCAGCGTGTGTTTGTCCTTGCCCCCGGGCGGACTCTTCGCTGCAATATCAGTGGCCTTCATCTTCGCCCAATACGTCTTGACACGAGCAAAGGCCATCTGTGCACCTTCAATGCACGCCAATCGCTTCACAGCATCGATACGCGGCACCACACCCATAAGACGCTGCACCAAACTGAAATAGCTATTCAGAATTGGTTCAGTCAGCCACAGCCGGACCACGACGTCCTTCATGGCAGAACCGGATATCCTGTGGAGCTCGGCCCACTGGGCCATCTGTTCGTTCAGCAACAGGGGGTGCTTTGGCGTGCCGAATTGTATCTATAAAAGCTTCTCCTTTTCATACCCTCTTGCACTTGGTAAAATTGCGTTGCATTGGAGGTGCTCTTCGGCAAGTCCAAAAATGCGTCTGGAGAGCTCCACATTTGATTAAGCGGGGCATATTTTGGATCGCCGAATTTAGTCTGTAACAAGAAAGGCTTACCGGCCGTTATCTCCCCAGCTTGCCGGATCTCCTCCCGAGCCGCCCTAGACTCGGATCGTGCTTCCTTCGCCTCTTGTAAGGCATTATCGAGATCAGCTGTTTTGGCTTTGTTATCCCTCTCCAGGAACTCACACTGGACAGTGGCTTCCTTTAGCACGTGCGCCATGGTAGACATTCTCTCCTCGCATTGGAGCCGAGTAGCCTGTTCGGCTTTTAACTCATCAGCTGCCTTCTGGGCAGCCACATTACTCATCCGGGCTTGCTCCTTGGCTCGGGCAAGTCCAGCCGAAGGGCCTCCACCACGGCAGCACTATCTGTAGTTATGCGTGTCTCAGTATATAATACTTAGCTTCGTGCTCATCTTATTATACATACATACATTGACAACTTCAAAACATACCTTGCGCTTCGTCGAGCCGCCTGTTAACAAGCACGATGTCGTCATTCGCCGCATCAAGTTTTTGCTCCAGACCTGCAACCTCTGTAGCGTACGCAGTCGTCATGGATGTAACAGCCTGTGTTCCAATTAATCAGATTATCTCCTGGGCATATCTTTTTCGATCCTCTGGTTGCCTCCATTTGGACGCCAACCAGAGTCTCAGAGGCTACTATCTATACACAGGTAAATTTTGCGTATAGAGCACAATCAAAAATATTACATTACGTACCTCAAAGCATCTTAGCAGGAACTTGAAAGCTTCATTCAATCCCCTCTTCTCGGACATAATCCTCTCAACCACCGTACCCATCAAGGTACGATGTTCCTCCGAGACGGACGAATATCGCAACATGTCCATCAGTGTATCTGGCGCCTCCGAATCCCGGGAAGCAGCTGTGGGAGCCCGGACTCCCTTTGAAGAGATGTGTTTGTCCGACCCTAGAGTCATCTCCAGCTGTAAGCCGGATAGTCCGGGGCCCTTATTGTTCGTCTCCACACGCCCCGGACCCTGGGCGACCGATGTTTCACCTGGGGGCGTTGTCTTCATTATCATCTGCACCACTTGTTGATCGGGAGAGATCCTCTAGGACGACACCTCGAAGTCGTCCACCCTATTGGGCGAGGAATCCTGTGGAGGCGTTTCGCTTTCCATCATCTCCGGAAGAAGATCCCTCAAAGAGGACTGTTGAGGAAGACTGTGTAACGGACTACAAAACATGTATTCTAAATATTACCCTCGTGACAGGAAAAGGAACGGGATATGTTTAAAACACCCTTGTTCACTTACGATTTGGCTAAAAGCCCGTCCTTATGGAGGGACTGTGCGACAACATCGTCTTCCGAGCCCGAATCACCTGCCAAGAATGTCTTACCTCTCTTAGGAGCCTTTACCTCCCAACCTTCGGAGGCAGCCCTTTTCTTACCATGGGGAGATAGGATGTCAGCTTCTCCTTCTCTTTTATCTTCGGAAGAGGGAACCTTAATCTCCCCGGACACAGTGTTTGGTGAACCTTCGGAATGGAGGCCACCTTTGGCCTGCCTGCTCTCCTCATTGTCCTCTTTCGCCGGCACCTGGAGTGTTGCCGGGACCAGCATCCTTGTTAGCACAGGACTAGCTAAGTCTTCGAGAAGATGGGCCGAACACCTAATTCGCTCCGCCTTCTTCGTCCATCCCTGGAAAAAGATGGTTTTATTGGTATCATATCACGGGATATTTAATTAAGTTGTGTTCGGGAGTCAAGTGCTTACCGAGGTGTCTGGATGGTTGCAGTCCAGGCCGATGTCCTTGGTAGTGTCCGGCCACTGTTTTCGTGTCCCTAAAAATAACTTCCACATTCCTCTGTGCGTTGTGCCGACGATGTGTTGAAGGGTTCGTGGTCCTTCCAAATTAAACTCCCACATATGGAGGGGCCGTCACTGGCACGAGAGGACCCGGCGGACTAACATTACTTTAATCACGTCGATGAGACCGGTGTCCCTTTCAAGGAGACTCTGGATGCGGCTCTGTAGAGTCTGCACTTCGTCAATTGATCCCTAGTCCAACCCCTTGTTGATCCATGATGCGAGCTGAATTGGAGGGCCGAATCTGAACACAGGTGTAGCTACCCACTTGGTACCAAGGGGTTCAGTGATGTAAAACCACTCTCGCTGCCATAAGTTGGAATATTCTGTGAAGGATCCCTTTAGCCATAGAACGTTGGTGAGCTTGCTCACCGTGGCGCCACCACACTCCGCTTGCTTCCCCTCGATCACCTTCGGCTTCACATTAAAGGTCTTGAGCCATAAGCCGAAGTATGGGGGAATACAGAGAAAGGCCTCGCACATGACGATGAACGCCGAGGTGAGAAGAAAAGAGTCCGGGGCTAGATCATGGAAATCTAGCCCGTAATAAAACATGAGCCCTCGAACAAAGGGGTGAAGAGCAAACCCTAGTCCTCGGAGGAAGTGGGAGATGAATACAACCGTCTCGCCGGATCTGGGAGTAGGAATAACCTGCCCTTGAGCAGGAAGCCTGTGGGGGATTTCCGCGGTTAGGTACCTTACCGCCCGGAGCTTCACAATATCCTCCTCTGTGATGGAGGAAGCCACCCACCGGCCTTCAGGGCTTGGACCGGACATGACTGGGGAGCTCAGGGAAATTGGATTCAACCTTGGTTGTTGAAACTCGAGGTTGGAAAGGTTGAGGAAAGGATTGGCGTAAAGAAGAAAGCCGGGTCGTAGCCCCTTTATAAAGACGATGAATATCGAATGTCTCCTCCTAGGCCTTAAAACCTGCCTATTCCTAAGGAATCATGCCAACAGAACGGTTGGGATACCAACGCCCATATTGATGAGAATCCCACAATAAGGGGACACGATCTCTGCTTCGACAAGATATGCCAATAAAGCCGCGTATCGAAATGTGGAGTGACAGGCTAAAAAATGGTTCGAAATAATAACCTGGCAGGGACGTGGTGTCACGTTACAAAAAGGTTGTCAGCAAATTGGACTCGTCAAATATTATATTCTCTATGGTGGTGTGTGGTACTTGTTTTGCAGATACTGACACGATCTTTGTGTTCGAAGAAAATTTTGGAGTATTCGGAGGAGGAACCCACCTTGCAATGCCGAAGACAATCTGCGCACCGGACACCTCGTCATTGAAGCCTGGTTCAGGGGCTACTGAGGGAGTCCTAGACTAAGGGATCCTCGGGCGTCCGTCCGGTTGGACATGGGCCAGACTGATGGGCTACGAAGATACAAGACCGAAGACTCTCACCCGTGTCCGGATGTAGCGACCAGACCTCAAACAGTCTGATCTCTGTGCTCCGGTGTCATCCCTGGATCAGTAATGCTGACACCACACAATACTCGGAGGATTTATAGCAGAGTAGCAATCACACACGTATTACATTGAGTGTCTCAAAAGAGAACTTATTACAATAAGTATGGCTTAAGGCCATCTAATAACAATAACAGCGGAAGGCTTGGAAGATAAGTGAGTCCATCAACTCCAATGGCATCACTGAGTATAGAACCACGACCTAAAACTCCTCAATCGTCGTCTGAAAACTTTGCAACATTAACGTTGCAGCCCGAAAACGGGTCAGCACATGGAATATGCTGGCAAAGATAACACATAGAGAGTAATGGAATGCAACAGCTATACTATATGCATATTTGGCTGGTGGAAAGCTCTATGGTTACAGTTTTTGTGTAAAGCCAATTTTTTCCTACTTCAAAGGAATAAATTTAATTACTATCATGGTGGCTGTTAAACATTGAGAATGGTTGACAACATTCTCAATCCCAATTAAAATAACATCATTAAAACCCATCAAAATTAATTTAGAGTAACATGTTGAGATTCACATGAAAATCCAGGTACTAGATACTCAAGATGTCCATAACCGGGGACACGGCTAATCATGATTAGTTTGTTACACTCTGCAGAGGTTTGCACACTTTTCCCCACAAGACTCGATCGCCTCCGTTTGGTTTCTCGCACTACAGGGTGTTTGAGAAGACGGATGACCGAGACATAGTCTTTCAGAAGCGCTAGCACCTTACGATCGGGTAGACCGTACCACCTACATCCCCTACATCTGCTAGTCTACCACTGTAAGATTTCGCACAACTTAATCAACTATGCCAGAGCCCATAATGGCTTGTGGCTGCACACGGAAGTTTCTAGCATGAATAATCTCATGATCCCTTTGGGCCTGGGTGGCGGTCCAAAATAAAACAGGCAAGTCCTGGAAACCCCAGGTGCCTCAATCCACCCAGATGTGTGTTAGGTTGCCACCTTAGATAAACCATTAATTAACAATCTCACATCTGTCATGGATATCACTCACCCAATCCACGTCTACTAGCATAGCATGGCATAATAAGCAAACGTAGAAGTAACTCCCAAAGGTTTGATAATAAACAGGTAATAGGTACTACCTCATCTACTTCCCATCCCACAATTTAATTAGATCCTAATCATGCAATGTGTGAGGATTGATCTAATGCAATAAAACTGGGTTGTAGAAAAGGTATGATCAAAGTGTTACTTGCCTTGCTGATGATCCGCATAACCTAGAGATTCGAAGTAACAGGCGGCGCACTCCGGGTATTCTATCGCAGAAAAACAACAAGCATACAATAAGTACTCATCTAATGCACGGGTAAAACGCAAATAGAAGATCTAACCAGAAAGTTCAACTTAAGAACCCTGGTTTGCAAAAAGAATCAAATCGAACGAAGCAAAAGAAATCAAACGGCGAAAGAAAACAACTTCGTTCTAGTAATCTGGATCTAGGGCAAATTTTACAGTAACAAAAACTTGTTTAAGTTGATTATTCGGAAAGAGGGTTTCGAGACGAAACTCCAGGCGCTTGAATCGCCTGATTCCGATAAACGAGCGAAAAGTTATACTAAAACGAAAATCGGATCAGAAATCGCGATCAGCAAATAACCGCGAAAAATCCGACGAAAAAGAAAAACGACGAACAGATTTTTTTTTTAAAACAGCACAGAAAACGGGGCGGCGGCGAACCTCGAGCGGCGTGCACTCCGGCGAGTCGGCGGCAGGGCGGCGGCGGCGGCTAGCGGCGGCTAGGGTTAGGTCAGGGGCGGCTGGCGGCGGGGCTTTCGGGCCCCGGGCGGCGGCTTATATAGCCTTGGCCGGCGGTGTCCTGGCCGAGTACGGCCCAAAGTCGGTTACGCATTTTTTTTTAAATTTTGCTCGGAAGAAAAAATAAAAATAAATACTAAACGGACTCCAAAAATCACGAAATAAATTTTGCCGGGTTCCTAAAATCAAGCCCGATAAAGTGAACATTTATCTGGGCCCAAACTACAACTTTGAAAAACGCGCATTTTTCCTAAATTCAAATAAAAATACCGAAAAACTCCGAAATAAATCTTATTTGTTTTTTTATTAAATCTCAATATTTCTATATTTTGGGAAAGTCATTTTATTCCCTCTCTCATATTTTTGCAATAGAAATAATTGATGATAAAATAAATAAAATCAAATGATCCTGTTTACATAATTTGAGAAAACTCAAATATGTAAATAACGAAATCCCCAACTCTCTCCGTGGGTCCTTGAGTTGCTTAGGATTTTCTAGGATCAAAACCAAAAGCAAAATAAAATATGATATGCATGATGACCTAATGTATAACATTCCAAATTGAAAATTTGGGATGTTACAAACCTACCCCCTTAAGATGAATCTCGCCCTCGAGATTCGGGTTGGCTAGAAAATAGGTGAGGGTGGTCTTTGAGCAAATCTTCCTCTCGCTCCCAGGTGGCTTCATCCTCCGTATGGTGGCTCCACTGAACTTTGCAAAACTTGATAACCTTGCTACGAGTAACTCGGCTGGCAAACTCGAGATTCTTGACTGGTTTCTCCTCATAGGTCAAATTGTTATCCAACTGAATTGCTTCCAATGGCACTGTGTCTCTCAAAGGTATGTCAGCCATCTCTGCGTGACACTTCTTCAACTGAGAAACGTGAAACACATCATAAACTCTTGTTTATCCTTCTGGCTATTCCAACTTGTAGGCTACTTCTCCCATACGCTCCAAAACTCGATATGGTCCTACAAATCGTGGTGCTAACTTCCCCTTAACTCCAAAACGCTTAATCCCTCGAAGTGGGGATACTCGAAGATAAGCTCTATCTCCGACTTCGTAAACTGTCTCCTTGCGTTTAGAATCTGTGTAGCTCTTCTGCCTGGACTGGGCTACCTTGAGCCTATCGCGTATCAACTTCACCTTCTGTTCAGACTCTTTAATCAAATCTGGTCCAAACAACTGGCGGTCTCCAACTTCATCCCATGACAATGGTGTCCTGCACCTACTTCCGTACAAAGCTTCGAAAGGGGCCATCTTCAAACTGGTCTGATAGCTATTATTGTAAGAAAACTCCGCATATGGCAAATTATCGTCCCAACTAGATCCATAATCTAGCGCACAAGCTCTCAGCATATCCTCCAAAATCTGATTGACTCTCTCGGTCTGTCCATCTGTCTGCGGGTGAAAAGCTGTACTAAATTCTAGTCTAGTACCCAAAGTCTCATGCAACTGCTTCCAGAACTTTGAGGTAAACTGGGTTCCTCTATCTGATACGATGCTCCTCGGAACTCCATGCAAACATACGATCCTGTTCATGTATATCTTTGCCAACTTAGCACTGGTGTAAGTGGTCTTTACTGGGATGAAATGTGCTACCTTCGTCAATCGATCAACTACAACCCAAATCGAGTCATAGCCTGAACGAGTCCTTGGTAATCCCGTGATAAAATCCATGCCTAGCTTATCCCACTTCCATTCGGGTATTGGCAATGGTTGCAACAATCCTGCTGGCTTCTGATGCTCTGCCTTTACTCTCTGGCATACATCACAAACTGCTACATACTCCGCAATATCCTTTTTCATTCCGGTCCACCAGAAAATATCCTTCAAATCCAAATACCTCTTGGTATTTCCTAGGTGAATCGAATACGGTGAATCATGTGCCTCTTGAAAAATCAACCTTCTGATCTCCGGGTCATTGGGTACATAAACGCGGTCTTCAAACCATAGGGTGTCGTGCTCATCCTCACGAAATCCTTTAGCTTTTCCTTTGCTCAGTTTCTCCTTTATAGCGGCAATCTCTTTGTCAGTTTTCTGAGCTTCCCTGATTCTATCCATCAAGGTTGACTGAATTTCCAATGCTGCTACATAGCTTCTCGGAACTATTTCTATACATAGTTCACGAAGATTTCCTGCTAACTCCTTGGGTATTTCTCCCGTCATTAGTGTATTGACATGACTCTTACGGCTCAATGCATCCGCTACTACATTAGCTTTTCCGGGATGGTACTGCAATTTCATATCATAATCCTTGATGAGCTCCAACCATCTCCTTTGTCTGAGATTCAACTCCTTCTGCGTGAAAATGTACTTCAAACTCTTGTGATCCGTGTACACCTCACAATGATTTCCGATGAGGAAATGTCTCCATGTCTTCAATGCATGCACTACGGCTGCTAACTCCAAATCATGCGTAGCATAATTCAATTCATGGGGCTTCAGTTGTCTTGAGGCATACGAAACAACTCTTCCTTCCTGCATAAGCACTGCTCCAAGTCCTCGACGTGAAGCATCGCAATACACCTCATAATCCTTGGTTTGATCTGGCAAAATCAACACTGGTGAGGTAATCAAGCGTTTCTTCAACCCCTGGAAACTTGCCTCACACTCCTCAGTCCATTTGAACTTAGTATCCTTCTTCAACTCCGTCATAGGTTTCGCGATCTTTGAGAAATTCTCAATAAATCTCCGGTAGTATCCTGCGAGTTGAAG
Source organism: Triticum urartu (assembly GCF_003073215.2). Taxonomy (NCBI): domain Eukaryota; kingdom Viridiplantae; phylum Streptophyta; class Magnoliopsida; order Poales; family Poaceae; genus Triticum; species Triticum urartu. The sequence continues at coordinate 438,684,484 of NC_053024.1, read as the reverse complement.
AAAACTCCGGATCTCTCCAACTGTTGTTGGTGCTTCCCACTTGGTCACGGTTTCAACTTTAGCGGGATCTACTGCTATACCTTCTCCAGATATAACGTGTCTGAGGAATCCTACTTCCTTCAACCAAAACTCACATTTGCTGAACTTGGCGTATAATTGATGTTCTCTGAGCTTTTCAAGTACCAAATGCAAATGCTCCTTATGTTCCTCTTCATTCTTCGAATATACCAGGATATCATCAATGAACACTACGACAAAATTATCCAAAAACTCCATAAACACTTTGTTCATCATGTTCATAAAATAGGCAGGCGCGTTAGTCAGTCCAAATGACATAACGGTATACTCATACAGCCCATACCTGGTGATAAAAGCTGTCTTAGGAATATCATGTTCTCGAACTTCAACTGGTGGTATCCTGATCGCAAATCGATCTTGGAAAACACTTTGGCTCCTTGCAATCGATCAAACAGATCATTGATCATTGGTAGCGGGTACTTGTTCTTGATTGTTACTTCGTTCAATCCTCGATAATCAACAACCATCCTTAATGATCCATCCTTCTTCTCCACTAGAAGTACTGGTGATCCCCAAGGCGAAGAACTTGGGCGAATATATCCCTTATCCAGTAACTCCTTAATCTGTTTCTTAATTTCCACCAAATCTTTTGCTGGCATCCTATACGGTCTCTTTGATATTGGCCCAGTGCCTGGCAATAGCTCAATCAAAAACTCAATGTCTCTATCCGGTGGCATGCCTGGCAACTCTTCGGGAAATACATCAGGAAAATCCTTTACCACTGGTACTTCCTCCTGCACAACTCCTGTTAGGCAATTTACTTTGGTGGTCGTTGGCACATGCCGGGATACATACTTGATCCTTCTTCCTTCTGGTGTGGTAAGCAAAATTGACTTACTGGCACACTCAATATTCCCTTCATACTTTGATAACCAATCCATGCCTAATATCACATCCAATCCTTGTGATTCCAATACTATTAGGTTTGAGGGAAAAACATAGTTACCAATTCTTAATGGTAACCGATCACACCATAGACTTGCCACATACTCTGCTCCTGGCGAGGTTACTAACATGGGTGACCTAAGGGCTTGGGTTGGTAGGTTATACTTATCCACAAATCCCCTTGAGATGTATGAATGCGATGCACCAGTATCAAAAAGAACCAGTGCAGTAAATGACTTAACCAAAAACTTACCTATTACTGCATCGGGCTGAGCTTCAACCTCCTCCACATTAACGTGGTTCACATGTCCCCTGTTGAAAGGGTTCGGCTTCTTTCCAGAACTTCCATTGCCGTTTTGTCCTTCAGGACAGTCATTTGCATAATGTCCTGGCTTCGAACACTTATAGCAAGTGACGTGGCTCAAGTCCTTCTTGGCTGGGGTTGATGGGGTGCTGTGGTTATGGCCATTGCTTCCTCCATTCCCATTACCATTCTTGGTGCCATTGTGATTGTGCGAGCTACCTACTCCATGGGTATGCTGAAAATGTCCTCCTGGTCTAGGGGTAAAACGAGGCTTCTGCTGAGCTCCTGAATTATACTTTCCTTGTCCATACTTCCTCTTGCAGTTCTCAATTTGCTGCTGCTTCCCTTCAATCATAAGAGCACGATCTACCAACTCCTGGTAGTTGTTGAAGGTGGCTACCATCAACTGCATACTCAACTCATCATTTAGTCCTTCCAGGAATTTCTCCTGCTTAGCTGCATCCGTAGCAACGTCATCTGGGGCATAACGTGCTAGCTTACTAAACTCCTCCACATACTGGCCAACTGTCCGTCCTCCTTGGCGTAAGTTACGAAACTCACGCTTCTTCATGGCCATTGCTCCTGCTGAAACATGGGCAGTACGAAAAGCCTGCTGAAACTGGTCCCATGTGACAGTGTTGACTAGGAAGGTGGTTGTGAAATTCTCCCACCAAGATGCTACGGGTCCTTCTAACTGATGTGCGGCAAACTTAAACTTCTCCACATCTGTGCATCCTGCTGTGGTCAACTCCCTAGCTATCTTGCGGAGCCAATCATCTGCTACTATCGGGTCGGTGCTACTGGAAAACACCGGCAGATTCAGCCTAAGAAAACAGGCTAAGTGGTCAACTGGTGGTGGTGGTGGTGGGTTGTTGTTGGTCTTCCCCTGATTCTGATTCTGAACTAGCAACTGCATCAGGGTGTTCTGCTGCTGGATCAACTGGGTGAGCTCCGGCGGAAAGGCAAATCCGGGGTCACGTCTCGGAGGCATCTGAGGTTTTAGAAAAGATGAGATATAAGAATAGAGGGGGTCTAAAGGGAAAACACTACCCATATGCACATGAGGCAAAAACAAACAATTCACTTCAATCAATCAAACAAAGGCATACAATCGATCTAGCTATCGCAAAAGTGCTCGGACTACTATATTTACATGGTGGACTACTACTACTGATGAGGTGGTCTACTAGAAATATTCTACGGTTGTAGACTCCATGATATCTTCTCCTGCTTCATCAACATAGTCATCATCGCTACTATCTTGTTCCGAGTCGGTGCCGTCAATGATGATGTAGTCCTCCGGGCTAATATCCTTGGGTTCTTCGTCTTCATCTACTGGTGTCGGGCCTCCCATAAATATTCCTATCTTCTTAATCAGATCGTCATTCTTCTCCACCAATACTTCAATTTCTTCTTCATAATCTTCGCGTGTAGCCTTGAGTTCTTCCTCCAGTTCCTTGATTCTAGTCTTAGCCTTCTTCAGATCTATCATGTCGGCGCACATCTGATTCTCATGTCGTCGAATGTGCTAGTTTAACTCCTGAATAAAAGCTGCAATTGATATATCTTTCCTGGTGCTAATCATCTCTCAGTGTTCATCTCGGCGCCCACAAATCTGGTAGATAGTATCCTTAAGATCCTTGCGGTAGGCTTCCCCAATGCTTCCCATGGCGATGTGAGCTGCCATGCTCTTTCCTAGACTCCACGTTGGTGCATCAAAAGAAAACTCTATGGGCTCAGTGACTGGCATGAACGTCCTTCCTGGAACTTGAACTTGTATCATCCAGCGCTCTTCTTCAGGTAAAGTGGCGTTGTAGGTTCCTGTGAAGCTGGGAATTCCTATGTTCAGGTATCTAGTGACTTCCTTCAAGTGGCGTCCAAAGGGTGTATCTTCATCTGGTTGTGTGAACTTGTTCCTTGCATCCGCCATCCTAAAGAGTAGAAAAGATGAGAAGTCAGAAGAGAAGAGAGTGAGTAGTGATCTAGGTCTTTAGCTTAGTGGTCGTGTCCTACAGTCAGCGTGTGCTCTGATACCATCTCTGTAGCGACCAGACCTCAAACAGTCTGATCTCTGTGCTCCGGTGTCATCCCTGGATCAGTAATGCTGACACCACACAGTACTCGGAGGATTTATAGCAGAGTAGCAATCACACACGTATTACATCGAGTGTCTCAAAAGAGAACTTATTACAATAAGTGTGGCTTAAGGCCATCTAATAACGATAACAGCGGAAGGCTTGGAAGATAAGTGAGTCCATCAACTCCAATGGCATCACTGAGTATAGAACCATGACCTAAAACTCCTCAATCGTCGTCTGAAAAGTCTGCAACATTAACGTTGCAGCCTGAAAACGGGTCAGCACATGGAATATGCTGGCAAAGATAACACATAGAGAGTAATGGAATGCAACAGCTATACTATATGCATATTTGGCTGGTGGAAAGCTCTATGGTTACAGTTTTTGTGTAAAGCCAATTTTTCCCTACTTCAAAGGAATAAATTTAATTACTATCATGGTGGTTGTTAAACATTGAGAATGGTTGACAGCATTCTCAATCCCAATTAAAATAACATCATTAAAACCCATCAAAATTAATTTAGAGTAACATGTTGAGATTCACATGAAAATCCAGGTACTAGATACTCAAGATGTCCATAACCGGGGACACGGCAAATCATGATTAGTTTGTTACACTCTGCAGAGGTTTGCGCACTTTTCCCCACAAGACTCGATCGCCTCCATTTGGTTTCTCGCACTATAGGGTGTTTGAGAAGACGGATGACCGAGACATAGTCTTTCAGAAGCGCTAGCACCTTACGATCGGGTAGACCATACCACCTACATCCCCTACATCTGCTAGTCTACCACTGTAAGAGTTCGCACAACTTAATCAACTATGCCAGAGCCCATAATGGCTTGTGGATGCACACGGAAGTTTCTAGCATGAATAATCTCATGATCCTTTTGGGCCTGGGTGGCGGTCCAAAAGAAAACAGGCAAGTCCTGGAAACCCCAGGTGCCTCAGTCCACCCAGATGTGTGTTAGGTTTTCACCTTAGATAAACCATTAATTAACAATCTCACATCTGTCATGGATATCACTCACCCAATCCACGTCTACTAGCATAGCATGGCATAATAAGCAAACGTAGAAGTAACTCCCAAAGGTTTGATAATAAACAGGTAATAGGTACTACCTCATCTACTTCCAATCCCACAATTTAATTAGATCCTAATCATGCAATGTGTGAGGATTGATCTAATGCAATAAAACTGGGTTGTAGAAAAGGTATGATCAAAGTGTTACTTGCCTTGCTGATGATCCGCATAACCTAGAGATTCGAAGTAACAGGCGGCGCACTCCGGGTATTCTATCGCAGACAAACAACAAGCATACAATAAGTACTCATCTAATGCACGGGTAAAACGCAAATAGAAGATCTAACCAGAAAGTTCAACTTAAGAACCCTGGTTTGCAAAAAGAATCAAATCGAACGAAGCAAAAGAAATCAAACGGCGAAAGAAAACAACTTCGTTCTAGTAATCTGGATCTAGGGCAAATTTTACAGTAACAAAAACTTGTTTAAGTTGATTATTCGGAAAGAGGGTTTCGAGACGAAACTCCAGGCGCTTGAATCGCCTGATTCCGATAAACGAGCGAAAAGTTATACTAAAACGAAAATCGGATCAGAAATCTCGATCAGAAAATAACCGCGAAAAATCCGACGAAAAAGAAAAACGACGAACAGAATTTTTTTTTTAAAACAGCACGGCAAACGGGGCGGCGGCGAACCTCGGGCGGCGCGCACTCCGGCGAGTCGGTGGCGGGGCGGCGGCGGCGGCGGGCGGCGGCGGCGGCTAGGGTTAGGTCAGGGGCGGCTGGCGGCGGGGCTTTCGGGCCCCGGGCGGCGGCTTATATAGCCTTGGCCGGCGGTGTCCTGGCCGAGTACGGCCCAAAGTCGGTTACGCGTTTTTTTTAAAAATTTCGCCCGGAAGAAAAAATAAAAAGAAATACTAAACGGACTCCAAAAATCACGAAATAAATTTTGCCGGGTTCCTAAAATCAAGCCCGATAAAGTGAACATTTATCTGGGCCCAAACTACAACTTTGAAAAACGCGCATTTTTCCTAAATTCAAATAAAAATATCGAAAAACTCTGAAATAAATCTTATTTGATTTTTTTATTAAATCCTCAATATTTCTATATTTTGGGAAAGTCATTTTATTCCCTCTCTCATATTTTTGCAATAGAAATAATTGATGATAAAATAAATAAAATCAAATGATCCTGTTTACATAATTTGAGAAAACTCAAATATGTAAATAACGAAATCCCCAACTCTCTCCGTGGGTCCTTGAGTTGCTTAGGATTTTCTAGGATCAAAACCAAAAGCAAAATAAAATATGATATGCATGATGACCTAATGTATAACATTCCAAATTGAAAATTTGGGATGTTACACCAGATGGGACTCTCCTTGGCGTGGATGGCAAGCTTGGCGTTTGGATATGAAGATTCCTTTCTCTGTAACCGACTTTGTACAACCCTAGTCCCCTCCGGTGTCTACATAAACCAGAGGGTTTAGTCCCTAGGGTCAATCATAATCACATAGGCTAGACTTCTAGGGTTTTAGCCATTACAATCTCGTGGTAGATCAACTCTTGTAACCCCTATACTCATCAATATTAATCAAGCAGGATGTTGGGTTTTACCTCCATCAAGAGGGCCCGAACCTGGGTAAACATCGTGTCCCCTGTCTCCTATTACCATCAACCTTAGACGCACAGTTCGGGACCCCCTACCCGAGATCCGCCAGTTTTGACACCGACAACGATGATTTCTTCTCTCTGATTTTTTTTCCTCCCCGAACGTGAATATATAGAGTTGGAGTTGACGTCGGTGGATCCTCAGGGGGCCCACGAGGCAGGGGGCGCACCCTGCACCCTCGTGGACAAGGTGTGGGCCCCCTTATGATGATTCTTTCGCCAGTATTTTTTATAAATTCCAAAATGTGTCTCCATGAATTTGCAGGTCATTCCGAGAACTTCTATTTCTACACAAAAATAACACCATGGCAATTCCGCTGAAAACAGCGTCAGTCCGGGTTAGTTCCATTCAAATCATGCAAGTTAGAGTCCAAATCAAGGGCGAAACTGTTTGGAAAAGTAGATACGTTGGAGATGTATCAGTGGTGGAGCCCATGAGGCCCTTCTGACCCTTATTCCGACGCTATAAATCCTATTTTTCCAGAAAAATAGGAGAGGAAGTTTCATCATGTTTTACGATACGAAGCCGCCACCACCTCATGTTCTTCATCGAGAGGCCGGATTTGGGGCCCGTTCAGGGCTCCGGAGAGGGGGATCTTCGGCCATCCTCCATAACCGATTTCATGATGCTCACCGTCGGGAGTGAGTAGTTCCTTCCTAGGCTCGCTGGTCGGTGAGGAGTTGGATGAGATTCATCAGGTAATCGAGTTAGTTTTGTTAGGGCTTGATCTCTAGTATCCACTATGTTCTAAGATTGATGCTGCTATGACTTTGCTATTCTTAATGCTTGTCACTAGGGCCCGAGTGCCATGATTAAAGATCTAGACCCTTAATGTTTTCACCATTATATCTATGTTCTTGATCCGATCTTGCAAGTCATATGCACCTACTTCGTGTTATGATCCGTAAACCCCAAGGTGAAAATAGTTGGGATACTTTCTGGTGATGACCGTAGTTTGAGGAGTTCATGTATTCACCATGTGTTAATGCTTTGTTCCGGTTCTCTATTAAAAGGAGGCCTTAATATCCCTTAGTTTCCTTATGGACCCCGCAGCCACAGGAGGGTAGGACACAAGATGGCATGCAAGTTCTTTTCCATAAGCACGTATGACTATTTACGTAATACATGCCTACATTATATTTATGAACTGGAGCTAGTTCTGTGTCGCCCTAGGTTATGATTGATATATGATGAATATCATCCAACGAATTCACTATCCAATGCCTACGAGTTGTTCACATATTGGTCTTGCTACGTTACTATTTCTATTGCTACTGCTACAACTACTACAAAACTGTTACTACAGTTACCATCACTGTCACTATCACTCCTATCACTATCAAACTATCATACTACTGTGCTACTGATCAGTTTGCTACAGATATTTAATCTCCAGGTGTGGTTCAATTGACAACTCAACTGCTAATACTTACAAATATTCTTTGGCTCCCCTTGTATCGAATCTATAAATTTGGGTTGAATACTCTGCCCTTGAAAACTGTTGTGATCCCCTATACTTGTGGGTTATAAATGGTTACCCCGCCCACCACTGTCGGCCCCTAGGCTTAGCCCGATAGCGTCCCCCGACGGCGGTGGAGGGAGGGGAGGAAGGAGGTGATGCACCCGGCGGCTAGGGTTGTGGCACCACCCGAGTAGCCTGAGCGGGGGCGTGATACATCCATTTTGCATCATGTTTTCCTACTCTCATTTATTATGTTTTGGGTCATTATTTATGCATTTTCTCTCTTATTTTGCAAGTTTCACATGAAGAGGGAGATTGCCGGCAACTGGAATTCTAGACCGGAAAAGCTATAATAGAGATAGCTATTCTGCACAACTCCAAATGACCTGAAAATTTATGGATAATTTCTTTAGAATATATAAAAAATATTGGCGGAAGAAATACCAGGAGGGTGGCCACCAGGGAGCGACAAGCTCAGGGGCGCGCGCTACCTCGGGGCACGCCCATCGAGCTTGTGGGCCCCATAGCAGGCCTTCGATGCCCATCTTCTGCTATATGAAGAAGTTTGACCTAGAAAAAAATTAGAATAAGACTTTCAAGAAGAAGCAATGTCTTCTCGAGGCGGAACTTAGGCAGGAGCACTTTTGCTCTCCGGCGGGGCAATTCCGTCGGGGACACTTCCCTTCGAGAGGGGGAAATTGAAGCCATTGAAATCACCAATGACCCTCTCATCATGGGAGGACCAATCTTCATCAACATCTTCACCAGCACCATCTCATCTCAAACCCTAGTTCATCTCTTGTATTCAATCTTTGTCCCAAAACCTTAGATTGGTACCAGTGGGTTGCTAGTAGTGTTGATTACATTTTGAAGTTGATGCTAGTTGGTTTATTTGGTCAAAGATTAAATGTTTAGATCCTCAAGCATATTCAATACCCTTTTTATCTTGAACATGAATTTGATTTTTGAGTGGTTACTTTTGTTCTTGAGGACATGGGAGAAGTCTTATTATAAGTAATCATGTGATGTTGGTATTCATTCAATTTTTTGATGATATGTGTGTTGTTTCCTTTAGTGGTGTCATGTGAATGTTGACTACATGACACTTCATCATATTTGGGCCTAAGGGAAGGCATTGTGGAGTAATGAGTAGATGATGGGTTGCTAGAGTGACAGAAGCTTAAACCTTAGTTTATGCGTTATTCCCTAAGGAGCTAATTTCTATCCATATGTTTCATGATATGGTTAGATTTATCTTAATTCTTCTTTTGTGGTTGCGGATGCTTGTGGGAGTGGTTAATAATAAGTGGGTTTCTTGTTCAAGTAAGAATATCACCCAAGCACAGGTCCACCCATATATCAAATTATCAAAGTAGCAAACGTGAATCAACTAAACACGATGAACGTGAGTAGACGACAACTCCCATGTGTCCTCGAGAGCACTTTGCTTTATACAAGAGAACTTTAAGGCTTGTACTTTGCTATAAAAGGGATCGGTACACCTTTCTGCACCTTTGTTACAATTTCTACTTGTTATGTGTTATGAATTATCTTGCTACAAAACTATCTATCACCGCTACTTTCAGTATTTGCAGAGAATACCTTGCTGAAAATTGCTTATCATTTCCTTCTGCTCCTCGTTGGGTTCAACACTCTTACTTATTGAAAGGGCTATGATTGATCCCCTATACTTGTGGGTTATCAAGACTTGTTTCCCGCGTCGTTGCCGGGGAGCGAAGCGCCTTTGGTAGGTGGAATTTCGTAAGGAAACATTTATATTACGTGGTCAAATTTACTGTCACTTGTCACTATGGAAAATAATCCTTTGAGGGGTTTGTTTGGGGTATCTTCACCTCGGTCGGAAGCAATAAGAGGTGCCCCTCAACCTATTGAACCTACTTAAAATATTTATTATGATATTGCTGCAGGTATGTTAGAGAAACTGCTAGCTAATCCTTATGCAGGAGATGGAACAGTACATCCTGATATGCACTTAATTTATGTGGATGAAATTTTTGGATTATTTAAGCTTGCAGGTTTATCCGAGGGTGCAGTTAAGAAGAAGGCATTCCCTTTATCTTTTGAGGGAAAAGCATTGACATGGAATAGGCTATTGGATGATATCAGAACAGGGGATTGGAACCGGTTGAAACTGGAATTTCATCAGAATTTATATCCTATGCATTTGGTTCATCGTAATTGGAATTATATATATAATTTTTGGCCTCGTGAAGGAGAAAGTATCGCTCAAGATTTGGGGATGCTTAAATATATGATGCACATGTGCCCCAATCATGAGCTCTCAAGAGAAATTATTATACAAAACTTTTATGCTCGACTTTCTCATAATGATTAATCCATACTCGATACTTTTTCTATTGGTTCCTTTATGAAGAAAACTATTGAATTCAAATGGGTTCTTCTTGAAAGAATTAATGCAACTCTAAAGATTGGGAATTCGACAAAGGTAAAGAGTCAGGTATAAAACTTGAGTTTAATTGTGTTAAATCTTTTATGGAAACAGATGCTTTTCATAAGTTTAGTACTAAATATGGACTTGACTCTGAGATAGTAGCTTCCTTTTGTGAATCATTTCCTACTCATGTTGATCTCCCTAAGGAGAAGTGGTTTAAATTCCATCCACCTACTAAAGAAATGTTCGAGGAACCTGTTATATTTAAGGATGAAACAATTATCTATAATGTTGATCCAGTTTTGCCTACTTCTTATATTGAGAAACCTCCTTTCCCAGTTAGGATTAAGGAACACGCGAAAGCTTCAACTGTGGTTAATAAAAGTTATATTAAAAAACCTAGACCCTTTGAAAAAATAAGTGTGAAACCTAATATTGCAATGGTTAGGGATCTTTTGATTGATAATATTTATCGACATGTCATAAATTTCAGTAATGAAGCAACTAGGATTGCTAAACCCGATCCTATAGATAAAAAACAAACTTGTTGTTGGCATGCATGTTGTTTTTGTTAAAATAGGAGATCATTGTTATCATCATTTATGTGATATGGGTGATAGTGTAAGTTATATTCCTTTTACTTTATATCAAGAATTCATGAATGAATTGCACCTGTTGAGATAGGCGACATTGATGTTACTATTAAGCTTGCAAACAGAGATACTATTTCACCTCTTGGGATTGTTAGAGATGTTGAAGTCTTGTGTGGTAAGATCCAATTCCCTATTGGTTTTCTAGTTCTTGGATCTCCACAAGACGATTTTTGTCCCATTATATTTGATAGACCTTTTCTTAATATAGTTAATGCTAAGATTGACCGCACTAGGGAAATGGCCAATATTAATTTTGGTGATGTATCTCATGAATTCAATTTCTCTAAATTTTGTTGACAACCTCATAAGAAAAAATTGTCTAGCAAATGAAATTATTGGTCTTGCTTCTATTGTTGTACCTCCTACTGGTCCGTTATAACAATATTTCCTAGACCATGAGAATGATATGCATATGAATGAAAGAAAAGAAATAGATGAAATATTATTTAGGCAAGCACCTATCCTTAAACACAATTTGCATGTTCAAACTTTGGGAGATAATCTTCCACCTAAGAGTGATCCCGTGTTTGAGTTAAATAAAATTCCTGATACATTGAAATATGCTTATCTTGATGAAAAGAAGATATATCATGTTATTCTCAATGATAACCTTTTAGAGCATGAAGAAAAGAGATTACTTAAAACTCTGATGAAGCATTGTGCTGCTATTGGACATACTCTTGATGATCTTAAGGGCATTTGTCCCACTCTATGTCAGCACAAGATTAATATGGAGCCTGATGCTAAGTTAGTCGTTGATCGCCAACACCGTCTGAATCCTAAAATGAAGGATGTGATAAGAACTGGAATATTAAAGCTTCTGGAGGCAGGTATAATTTATCCCATAGCTGATATTAGATGGGTAAGTCCTGTTCATTGTGTTCCCAAGAAAGGAGGCATAACCATCATTTCTAATGATAAAAATGAACTTATCCCACAAAGAATTGTATCTAGTTATAGGATGCGAATTTATTTAGGAAATTAAATAAAGGTACTAGAAAAGATCATTACCCCTTGCCGTTTATTGATCAAATGTTAGAAAGATTATCTAAGCAAACAAAAAATTTATTCTTAGATTGATATTCTGGTTTTTCTCAAATACCCGTGTCAAAAGAAGATCAAGAGAAAACTACTTTTACTTGTCCTTATGGAACTTATGCTTATAGATATATGCCTTTTGGTTTATGTAATGTACTTGCTGCCTTTCAAAGATGTATGACTCCTATATTCTCTGACTTCTGTAAAAAAACATTATTGAGGTATTCATGGATGATTTTTCCATTTACATGACTTCTTTTGATGATTGCTTAAGCAACCTTGATCAAGTTTTGAAGAGATATAAAGAAACTAATCTTGTATTGAATTGGGAGAAGTGCCATATGGTGAATGAAGGTATAGTACATGGGCATAAAATTTCTGACCGAGGTATTGAGGTACATAAAGCTAAAGTTCATGCAATTGAGAAAATGTCATGTCCTAAAGATATCAAAGGTATAAGAAGTTTCCTTGGTCATGATGGTTTCTATAGGAGGTTTATTAAAGACTTCTCTAAAATTTCTAGGCCTCTTACCAATCTTTTACAAATAGATATTCCATTTGTTTTTTATGATGATTGTGTAGAAGCCTTTGAAATACTTAAGAAAGCCTTAATTTCAGCACCCATTGTTCAACCACATGATTGGAACCTACCCATTGAAATTATGTGTGATGCTAGTGATTATGATATTGGTGTTGTTCTAGGTCAAAGATTTGATAAGAAATTGAATGTTATTCATTATGCTAGTAAGACTCCAGACGATGCTCAAAGAAATTATGCTACTATACTAAGATAGAATTTTTAGCAGTTGTGTTTGCATGTGATAAGTTTAGACTTATATTGTTGATTCTAAAGTTACTATTCACACTAATCATGTTGCTATTAAATATCTTATGGAAAAGAAAGATGCTAAACTTAGTCTGATTAGATGGGTTCTTCTATTACAAGAGTTCGATTTGCATATTATAAATAGAAAAGGAGGTGATAACCCTATAGCAGATAACTTGTCTAGGATGGAAAATGTTCTTGATGACCCACTTCCTATTGATGATAGTTTTCCTGACAAGCAATTAGCTATCATAAATGCTTCTCGAAATAGTCCTTGGTATGCAGACTATGCCAATTATATTGTTGCTAAATATATACCACCTAGTTACACATATCAACAAAATAAAAGTTCTTCTTTGATTTAAGACATTACTTTTGGCATGAACCATATCTATATAATGAAGGATTAGATGGTGTTATTAGATGTTGTGTACCTGAGCATGAACAGGAACAAATCCTACGGAAGTGTCATTCCAAGGCATACCGAGGGCACCATGCTGGAGACAAAACCACACATAAGCTATTACAGTCTGGTTTTTATCGCCCTACTCTCTTCAAGGATGCACGTAAGTTTTTCCTCTCTTGCGATGAATGTCAGATAATTTGTAATATTGGTAGACCTCAAGAAATACCTATGAAATATTCACTTGTTATTGAACCATTTGATGTTTGGGGTTTTGATTATATGGGATCTTTTCCTTCCTCTAATGGCTATTGTCGGTGTCAAAACCAGCGGATCTCGGGTAGGGGGTCCCGAACTGTGCGTCTAAGGCGGATGGTAACAGGAGGCAGGGGACACGATGTTTTACCCAGGTTTGGGCCCTCTTGATGGAGGTAAAACCCTATGTCCTGCTTGATTAATATCGATGATATGGGTAGTACAAGAGTAGATCTACCACGAGATCGGAGAGGCTAAACCCTAAAAGCTAGCATATGGTATGATTGTATGTTATTGTGTCCTATGAACTAAAACCCTCTGGTTTATATAGACACCGGAGGGGGCTAGGGTTACACAAGGTCGGTTACAAAGGAGGAGATATCCATATCCGTACTGCCTAGCTTGCCTTCCATGCCAAGTAGAGTCCCATCCGGACACGAGACAAAGTCTTCAATCTTGTATCTTCATAGTCCAACTGTCTAGCCAAAGGATATAATCCGGCTGTTCGGAGACCCCTAATCCCGGACTCCCTCAGTAGCCCCTGAACCAGGCTTCAATGACGATGAGTCCGGCGCACAGTGTTGTCTTCGGCATTGCAAGGCGGTTCCTCCTCCGAACATATCACAGAAGAGTTTGAATACCAGGATAGTGTCCGACCCTGCAAAATAAATTCCACATACCACCGTAGAGAGAATAATATGTCCACAAATCTTAATCTACTGACATGCTTTGGCAACATGACGGCAGGCCATGGCTCGGTGATTATTCGAACCGCTTTTCTTCAACCAGCTCCACACATAACGCGAGGCGGTTTCTTGACACATCTTGTCAAAGCAGAGATCGTGTTCCCCTAATTACGAGATTCTCATCAATACGGTCGTGGGTGACCCAACCGTGCCTAGGACTCCTAGATTTTAGGCAAGTCCCAAACGGCCACTAGGAGGACGCTTGATATTCAGCCTCTTTATAAAGGGACAAGGCTTTTACTTTGTTCCCTCCCGTGCTCAATCGAATACTTCCCCCGCCTCGAGTTCTAACTCCCAAAGCCCAGGTCAGGTGCTTTGGACCTTCAATCATGTCCAGATCTAGCCTTCAAGGCTGGTGGATGCCCTCATCCATTACGGAAGAGGATATCAAGAAGTTGAGGGAGGCCAGATACCTGACCGCCGAGGTTTCGCATTAGTTGCCTGCCTGAGGGCAGGTCGTCCCTACTCCCGAACCCAAGGAGAACGTTGTGTTCATCTCGCACTTCCTCCGAGGCCTAGGCCTCACCCTGGATCCCTTTGTTAGGGATTTGATGTTCTATTACGGGCTAGATTTCCACGATCTAGCCTCAGACTCCTTTCTCCACATCTCGGCATTTATTGTCGTATGTGAGGCCTTCCTCCGCATTACCCCTCACTTCGGCCTATGGCTCAAGACCTTTGACGTGAAACCGAAGATGGTCGAGGGGCAGCACGTAGCGTGCGGAGGTGCATTAATAAGTAAAATCGCTAGAGCTCCATGGCCAATGGGTTCCTTTCCAGAGGTGTCCGGATTATGGCAGCGGGAGTGATTTTACATCACAGCTCCTAGAAGTGCCAAGTGGGTGGCCGCCCCTGCTTTCCGCTCGGGCCCTCCACCACAACTGATGTCATGGATTAGTAGAGGGCTGAGCTGGGGTCCAGCCAAGGACGTGCCCATACTGCAAAGCCGCATTCAAGATTTCTTCGATGGAGATTTCAGTCTGGTTACGGTGGCGCAAGTCATGCTGGTTCGTCGAATCCAGCCTTGCAAACGCCGGCCCCTCCGCATGTGGGAGTTCAACCCAGAAGGGCCGCGCACTCTTCAGAATTTCCTCGGCCTGACGCACGAGGAGATGTACAAATCATTCTTCGGACCCCAAATAGAGTGTCCAGATACTACCGAGGACGTGGGCCTGAGCAGCAACCGTACCGCCGACCAAGTAAGTAATCCTCTAGCCGAACACACCGTCTTTCATTTACCATGACGTCATTCTGAGAAATCGCTCTTTGACTAGGACTGGCTAACAAAGGCGAAGATGTTTCGGTGTTCGACCCCCCTTCTTGAGGGTTTGGAGAATCCGGTATTGGAAAAGATGCTCGAGCTAGCACCTTGCCCGGAGCCCTCAAAGGAAGATAAAGGGGGGAATAATGAGGTCAAAAGCAGGCCCCATCGCTACCAATTCCAACCGAGGGAATGAGTGCCTCCGTGAAGGAGGATAACCAAGGGGAAGAATCTGACCTTCTCTCGCTTCGGGGAAGGAAGAGGACTGCCTCTGAAGATCCGAAAACCAAGGCTTCCAAATGGGAGAAGAAGTCTCCACCAGAGGGTCCTGCCTCGGAGGGTGCTTTTGCCGCACAAAGTCCATGCAAGGATCAGCCCTCTAACGAGACGTAAGTGATCAAAAAATACTTAATAATAAAGATATTCTACCTTACTTCCGAGGAAAATAACCGAACCATTTATCTCGCAGTTTGGGTCTTAGCCCTTCTCAACGGGGCTCGTCTTCAGGGGACCTTCTTCCGGAGATGATGGAGAGCGAAACGCCTCCCCCGGACTCCCCCGCTCAAGAAGCGAGCGACCTTGAAGTGTCATCACGGAGGGCCTCTCCGGATCCGGTGAGGCCAGAAGTTAATCCTATAGTCACCCGAAGTCCCCAGCATCCGGCTCTTGAAGAGAGCAAACAAAAGAGTCCGGCGCCGTCTGGTATGCGGTCGGACGCACTGAGGGATCTGCTAAGGCGGGCGACCATCTCGGAAGAACACCGTACATTGATGGGTACGGTGATGGAAAGGATATCATTCATCGAAAGCGGGTTGCATGACGCCTTTATGAGTCTACTGACGGGCTTTGAGGTACGTAAAATGATGTACATTTGTGATGGTACCGCACATTTTTAGGTGTGCCCTGTGTAGATAGTAGCCCCTGAGAGTCTGGTTGTCGCCGAGAATGGCGACAAACAGAGGATCGTAGTCCCAGGTAATAACCATACCGCTTTATGTGTAGGTGATGGAAGCTCCGGTGGCTGGCCGGACTAATGAGTTTGCCGAACTAAAGCGGCAACTGGATGCGGTAGATGCCGACATCGAGCTTGTTAACAATCGGCTTGACGAGGCACAGGGTAAGTAATGTTTTTCCAGTCAATGTCACATAGTAAGAGCAGCGTGATGCCAGTATCTTTAATATGTTGTGACTGCAGATGGAGCTGCCGCCTTGGAGACCCTTCGGGCAGAACTTGCCCGAGCCAATGAACAAACAAGGATTAGTAATGCGGCCGCTTTAAAGGCGGCCGAAGAGTTAAGAGCCGAGAAGGCTGCGCATTGCGAGAGAAAGAAAAGATGGTCAAGATGGCTATAAAGTTAAAAGACACTGCCAACCGTTGCCGGTTCCTTGAAGAATAAAACCGAGCGAAGGCGATGGGCCTCGAAAAGGCCACGATGGCGGCCAAAGACACCCGCTCTGGCATGAGGGCAAAGAAGGAAGAGCTGCGTGAAGCTAGTGATATTGTGGCTGGGAAGCCCTTTTTGCTGCGGAGGAAGTTCGGAGATCCGCGGTATGCCCCTCTGGATCGGCTGTGGAGTTCGGCAGACGCATATCTGGATTTGACGGCGAGTGCTGTCGATGCGGCCGAATACTTCCGAGATCAAACAGATCGTGAAGTGGACAAGCTATTCTGTGCGCAGTTTAACGTTCTGGAGCGTCCTCTTCCACTAACTGTTCAACTTGCCGAATGGGCCGAACTCAATAGATTGTCCAGACTCGCCATGAGGTCCGTCGTAGATCATATGTGGCCAGAAAAGCCGAAGCCGAATAGCTATTTCAGCTTAGTGCAGCAGTTCCTTAGTGCGGTGCCGCCCATCAATGCGATGAAGAGGTCGGCGTGCCTAGAAGGCTCGCGGATGGCCCTTGCCCGTGTCAAAGCATACTGGGTGGAGATGGATGCTACCACTCTTGCGGCGTAGGGTTCGGCCATAGGCCGAGTGGCTGCCGAGCACTATTTTGAAGAAGTTCTTGAGCGTGCTCGTTTGATAGAGGCCCATTGCTTGAAGAATATTATGTTTGAGTGACATGTATTCCCATTGTAAAAACAATGTTTATCAAATTTATTAAGGTTGTATTTATACTTTTGCCTGAAAGTAATATGATGCCTCCTGTGTGGCTGTTTGTGTATATATGTATATAACCTGAAAGATTGCAGTCGTCGGCTTCAGCCCCCACGCATATAATGCGGGGGTGTTCACAGAAGACGCGTGTTCACACATAATCCAACGTCTTGGTCCTAATAAGGAGGTGATAGCGCAGCGAACGAGGCAACCGGACTATAATGCTTTAACACTTTCACTTAGCCATATGAGTTTGACGGTGGGGCTACTATATAGCCCCTGGTGGCTCCGCACTCTCCCGAATTCAGGGTGCGTACATGCCTGGCCGGGAAACGGCCCTTCGTTAAGGCGGAGGAATTCTAACATTCCGATGGGTCATCGAGTGGTTGACCAGTCTCACGCTATATCATGACAGTCAGTTTTCGGCTTTCTCTACTGAGGTGCTCGTCCGGATGAACTGGGGCACAATCGCAGTAGTTCTCCTGGTGCCGCCTTAGCCGATAGAGCGGAACGTAAGGCAGCAAAACACAGGAGCCGGGCAAACCCAACATTTGACCAAAGACATGATTCGGAGCTAATGCATATAAGGCCAAACTTGCGACTCCGAACACTCCCAAAGGTATTCGGTCTTTTATGGTATAAACCGGGCCTAAACAGTGCCCTTTGTAAGAAGCCCCTGGTGTCCAGGTACGTGCATTATTCTGACGTGGCCACATGCCAAGACGTCAGCATCCTTCTCAATAGTACTGAGAATCCGAGGGATGTGTATCAACAAGAGATAGTAAGAAAGGTTTACGCAGGGTCTTAATCTAAAAAGAATCCTTGGAACGGGTCCCTGCTGCACGTCTATGCATGTGTCTCCGTTGTGCCGTATCCTGGACGGGTGTAGCACGATGGACATCTATAAAAGAGAGGAACTTAGGTGAAAAGTTGTCGTGCAAAAAGGTAGGTTATATTAAAGAAACCATGTACAATTCAAGATGAGTAAAAACTGCCACTCGTCTGCGCGCGTTGAGCCCCTTGTATTTGTAATAGGGGTGTAGCCATCAAACCTTTATGAATTACATATAGCTGCATCGGACTCGTCTAACCATGTCCGTAGTCTTGACAACCTATCAAATGCTTTAGCTGGTGAGGCCGTTTTAGTGTGCAGCTGCCAAGGCAGCCGCCCTTTCTTCAGCACGCAGGGATCGCTCAATATTTCCATTTACTATAATGATGCCACGTGGACCAGGCATCTTAAGCGTGAGGGAAGCGTAATGCGGTATTGCATTAAAGCGAGCAAAAGCTTCACGTCCAAGTAGTGCTTGATAGCCACTTTGGAACGGAGCAATGTGGAAGGTTAAATTTTCGCTACGGAAGTTATCGAGGAAGCCGAATATAACCTCTAGTAGCAGGGAGCCCGTGCAATGAACCCCTGGGCCGGGCGTTACTCCTTTAAAGGTAGTATTGCTGTGGTAAATTTTCGTTGGGTCTATCCCCATTTTGCGGATTGTATCTTGATATATCAGGTTTAGACTGCTGCCACCGTCCATCAGGACTCGTGTGAATTGGTATCCGTCAATTATTGGATCTAATACCAAGGCAGCCCATCCTGCACGCCGGATACTTGCTGAGTAATCCTGATGGTCGAAAGTGATTGGTTGGGATGGCCAGTGGCAGGAATCCGCGGTGATAGGCCCTTGGGCATATTTCTCTGGGAGTGCCGCTATGTTTCTCCCCTTGATCACGTGTAACACGTGTACTATTTGGACTTCTGGTGGAAATTTCTTTTGTTCCCCAGTGTCTTGCTTGAGAGGCTCATCCTCGTCTTTGCTTGGTGTATCCTTCCCCTTGTGTACGGCGTTGAGCTTGCCGGACTGCTTGAAGACCCAACATTCTCTGTGGGTATGATTTGTAGGTTTATCGGGGGTGATATGGATCTGACATATTTGGTCCAGAATTTTGTTTAGGCTGGACAGTTCATCTCTGGCGCCTTTAGAGGGCGGCTTTTGCTGACCTGGCCGAGAGCTTTTGAATCCGGCGTTTACCGCCGTGCTCTTTGGGTTGTCTTCTTTATTCTGGCGCTTATTATTTTTGCTGCGTCATGATTTCCCGTTTCCATCTCTAACTTCGGATGTACTTGGGTCGCTGGTGCTACATCGGGCTAGCCAGCTGTCCTCGCCCATGCAAAAGCGGGTCATGAGGCTTGTTAATGCTGCCATTGTTCTCGGCTTTTCTTGGCCGAGGTGTCTGGCAAGCCATTCGTCTCGGACGCTGTGTTTAAAAGTTGCTAAGGCTTCGGCGTCCGGACAGTCGACTATTTGGTTCTTTTTAGTAAGAAACCTGTTCCAAAGCTTTCGAGCTGACTCTCCGGGCTGTTGAGTTATATGACTTAAATCGTCCGCATCCGGAGGTTAGACATAAGTCCCTTGAAAATTTGCCCGAAAAGCGTCTTTGAGCTCTTCCCAGCTTCCAATGGAGCTTTTGGGGAGGCTTTTGAGCCAGTGCCAAGCTGGCCCTTTGAGCTTGAGGGGTAAGTACTTGATGGCATGGAGATCAACTCCTCGAGCCATATGGATATGGAGGATATAGTCCTCAATCCAGACCCCAGGGTCTATTGTTCCGTCGTATGCCTCTATGTTTACGGGTTTGAATCCCTCTGGAAATTCATGGTCCAGCACCTCGTCGGTGAAACATAGGGGGTGTGCAGCACCCCTGTATCTGGGTGTACCATGATGTTCAGATGTTTGTTGTGTTGCATTGTATGCTGGAGCGCGCTTGTGTGGTCCATAGATGGATCTGGTTGCGCCGTCCTTTTGATGCGAGCCCTCGCGTGGATCGCGTATTGGCTTATGTGCGGCGTTGTTTGCCGCTCTATGTTGGCCGTGAGGTTGTCTATCCGGCCAGATGGCCATTTCAATTTTTGGTTGCGGGGGATCTAAGGCCTCCTCATCAAATTTAGGTAGCAACTTCTACTTCGGGTAGCTCTTGGTGGGGCGATTACCGCCGTACTTCACTGCTGTGTTGAGTACTTTACTCCATCTGATTCTGAGTGTGTCTTGCGCAGCCTTGAGCCTTTGCTTCTGCTTTTTTAGACTCATCGCGGTGGTAGCAATCCTTTGACGGGCATTCTGTTGCTCCGGGTTTCCGACCGGTGTGATGTCGTCCGGGCTATTATCTTTGACAGAGTCGGGTTGTTCGGTTTGATTCTCCGTGTTGCCGTGGTCCGGCGATTGTTCACCCTGCTCTAAGGCTGGGTCTAGATGATCGTTGTTTCTGCCGAGGCGGGATTTGGTGCGGCGCTTACGCCGCCGCTTTGACTACTTCTCGAGGGGACAACCCTCTGTTGCGTCCTTCCGTTCCTCGTCGTCGTCTTCTCTTGGTGTGTCCACCATGTATACGTCATGTGATGAAGTGGGCGTCCAGTGCCCTGTGGGCAGTGGTTCCTGTTCGCCTCCTGCATCGTCGTCCATACCGTCGATGTCTTCAGAGTCGAAGTCGAGCATGTCGGTTAAGTCATCGACAGTGGCTACTAAGTGGGTGGTGGGTGGGCGGCGAATTTCTTCGTCATCCGCATCCCAATCCTGCCGCACATAGTTCGGCCAGGACTCTCCTGACAAGGAGAGAGACTTTAATAAATTCAGTACATCGTCGAAGGGCGAGTGCTGAAAGATATCCGTGGAGGTGAACTCCATGATTGGCGCCCAGACGGATTTGATAGGCACGGGCGCAGGCGGTTCGGAGTCCGTGGCCGGGGAAGGATCCGGCAGTTCGCCAACACGGCTCTCGTGAAGGATAAGGTTGATATTCGGCTCGACCGCCGCTGAGGGTAAGGCTTCCGTGGCAGGGTCCATCCACCCGTCCATGGACGGCGCAACTGGCTCCGAATTGAGGGTCGGAGCGGCTGCCGGTGCGATCTTCTGAACACTGTCTGATGGTAGAGCTAAATCTTACTCATCGTGACCGCACGACGCACAAGGCAGAGGCTCAAATCCGTCGAAGATCAAGTCTCCGCGGATATCGGCCGTGTAGTTTAAGCTTCCAAACCTGACCTGGTGGCTAGGGGCGTAACTTCCGATCTGCTCCATATGGCCAAGCGAATTGGCCCGCAGTGCGAAGCCGCCGAATACAAAAATCTGTCCGGGGAGAAAAGTCTCACCCTGGACTGCATCGCTAACAATGATCGAAGGAGCCATCAAGCCTAACGGCAATGACATAGAGGAACTCTCAATGAAAGCACCAATGTCGGTGTCAAAGCCAGTGGATCTCGGGTAGGGGGTCCCAAACTGTGCGTCTAAGGCGGATGGTAACAGGAGGCAGGGGACATGATATTTTACCCAGGTTCGGGCCCTCTTGATGGAGGTAAAACCCTACGTCCTGCTTGATTAATATTGATGATATGGGTAGTACAAGAGTAGATCTACCACGAGATCGGAGAGGCTAAACCCTAAAAGCTAGCCTATGGTATGATTATATGTTATTGTGTCCTACGGACTAAAACCCTCCGGTTTATATAGACACCGGAGGGGGCTAGGGTTACACAAGGTCGGTTACAAAGGAGGAGATATCCATATCCGTACTGCCTAGCTTGCCTTCCACGCCAAGTAGAGTCCCATCCGGACACGAGACGAAGTCTTCAATCTTGTATCTTCATAGTCCAATAGTCCGGCCAAAGGATATAATCCAGCTATCCGGAGATCCCTAATCCCGGACTCCCTCAGCTATACTCATATTCCAGTTGCTGTTGATTACGTTACTAAGTGGGTAGAAGCTATTCCAACTAGTAGTGTTGATCATAACACTTCTATTAAAATGCTTAAAGAAGTTCTTTTCCTGAGGTTTGGGGTCCCTAGATATTTAATGGCTGATGGTGGCTTACATTTTATTCATGATGCATTCTATAAACTCCTAGCTAAATATGACATAAACCACATAATTGTGTCACCTTATCTTACTCAGTCTAGTGGTCAAGTTGAACTGAGTAATAGAGAAATAAAGTTAATTTTGCAAAAGACTGTTAATAGATCCAAAAAGAATGGGCCAAAGAAACTTGATGATGCATTACGGGCTTATAGAATTGCTTATAAAAACCCTATGGGTATGTCCCCATATAAAATGGTTTATGGAAAAGCATGACATTTACCTCTTGAGTTAGAACATAAGGCTTATTAGGCAATTAAAGAACTTAATTATGACTTCAAACTTGTCAGTGAAAAGAGGTTATTTGATATTAGCTCTTTAGATGAATGGAGGACACACGCTTATGAGAATGCCAAGTTGTTTAAAGAAAACATAAAAGATAGCATGCCAAAAGATTCCAAAAACAGGAATTTAAAGTAGGTGATCAAGTTCTATTGTACAACTCTCATTTGAGATTCTTTGTAGGAAAACTTCTCTCTAAATGGGATGGACCATATATTGTTGAAGAAGGTTGTCGCTCCGGAGCTTTCAAGATCAACAATGCCGAAGGCACTAATCATTAATGGGCAAAGAATTAAACATTATATCTCAAGTACGCCCGTTAATATTGAGACTAATATTATTCAAACAATGACACTAGAGGAGCACATAGACGAGACCTTCCAGAACACTCCAGAACCCTAAAAAGGAGTAGGTACATGGTACATTAAGTAAACTGACTCCAAAAGTTACATAAAAAGTACTTTTTGTTTATTTGAGAATATATAAAAATTAGGAAAGTAATAAAAATCCAGGAAAGTGAACGAGGGCATGCCGTGTGAGCTTGTGAATCCCCCGTGGACTTTCCCGACTCTGTTTTCTTCCATATTACTTGTCCTGCACAAAAATATTCATTGTATATACTCGTTGTGTTTGACCACTATATCGCAAGTTTCTTCCTTGTTCTTGCTTCGGGCTGTTTTTCTGACAGATCTAGATCGCCATGGCTCCTCGAAGACTCCGTACCAAGCAGCTTATCGTGAAACCTTCACCGGGCAAACATCCTTTCAACGAGGTGTATTACGAGTGGTCATCTGAAGAGGGTGACACCGTCAAGAAGGAGGTAGCTAAGGAAGACATGGG
Source organism: Triticum urartu (assembly GCF_003073215.2). Lineage (NCBI taxonomy): Eukaryota > Viridiplantae > Streptophyta > Magnoliopsida > Poales > Poaceae > Triticum > Triticum urartu. Next base: position 438,661,267 of record NC_053024.1, on the reverse strand, counting down.
AAGCCGGATCCATGAAGAAGGAAACCAATCCATGTTCCTAGAGGAGGCTATAAAAAGGGAGACATGTTACAAACCCTCCATCCTAATCTTTCTCCATCTGAAATTAGCATATTAAAGGTTTTTGAGATGATTTGTGCTCAAAATACGTCACCCACTCACGTGGTTATTTTATTGGAGGAACAGAGTCGTGCTCTTCGAAGGATTTCTAGTTATTTGGAGTAGTTATTGAAACTGAAGGAAAAACCTACCACCTCATCACCATCATCTCCGAAGAACACACTTGAGTACACGGGTATGGGCACCACCTTTGGCTTGTTCCAAGCTTGGGGGAGGTGCCCCGGTATCATATCACCATCGCTTTTTACCATCATTATCTATGTTAGTTTGATCCTTAGTTATTTTGTGATTTAGAAGAATAAAGTTTTAGTATGATCTAGTTTTGAGTGTTTATTTCATGATCTATCTATGTAATCGAGTGTGAGGGTTATATAATAAAGAGTAGTTTGAGTTTTGCTTTACTTTCTTGTTTCAATCTTCGCAATGAAACAAAATAATAATGAAAAGATCATATGCTAATCCCATGGGGAGTAATGACTTCACATAAAAGAAGTATAGTTGATAAAATTTGTTGGAAGTTAACAAATATAGTATTGGCCATTGACGCAATTCATGAAAAAGTAATAAAGGAAAAGATATCTAACATATAAATATACTATCTTGGACATCTTTTATGGTTGTGAGCCCCCATTAAATATTCTATATCAAATAGTTGATGTTGGATAAGGAAGACAACGTAATGAGTTAGGTTTGCTTATATTCACATAGAACTTATATTGTCATGGATCCTTCCCTAACATGTGGTGCTTCCTTAGGATCTTTTGCTAGACAAAACTCACAGTAAGTAGAGATACTACTTGTGCATCCAAAACCCTTAAACCTAGTCTCTTGCCATGAGAGTCCACCTTATGCACCTAATGATTGAATAAGATCCTTCAAGTAAGTTGTCATCGGTGCATAAAGCAATAAAAATTCTCCTAAATATGTATGATCTTTTATTGGAAGGGAAAATAAGCTTTGTACGAACTTGTGATGGAGAAGAAATAAAATCAATGGACTACATAATAAAGGTCACTATCACAAGGGGAAATATAAAGTTACGTTCCTTTCCATTAAGAGCTTGCACATCCAAAAGTAAAAAGCACATGAAAACCTCTACTTCCCTCTACGAAGGGCCTATCTTTTACTTTTCTATATTTAGTTTTATTCAAGAGTCAATAATGTTCACCCCCATTCCACTCTATTTATTCCCTAGTTGGCAAGCATCATGTGGTGGGGAACCAGGCATATATATCCAGTTGAATGTTTGTGATCATGATTTATTATTGTTGACATTATCTTGATATAAATAAGTTGGGCGGTGAAAACTATAAACCCCCATCTTCCTATGTGTTTGACTGAAAATTTTTCTCTATAAATATGTCGTGAGTGTCAGCAACCATAGAAGACTAAATGATAGTTGAGTATGTGAACTTGCTAAACAAATCTCTTACAAAATCTTTCTGGAAATATGATGGATTGTGATTGTTTCAATGATTAGATCATAGTGTGTTTGTTTCCAATGAAGTTTATGGTTCGTACTTTAGCATGTGGATGAATTTTTACTTTAGCATGAGAAGCTTATGATGATATATTGCTGCTATGATAATGATCATGATGCTTTCATGTCCGTATTTTGTTTTATCGGCACCTCTCTCTCTCTCTAAACATGTGGTAATGATTATCGATTTCGGCTTTCGCTTTAGGACAAGCGAGGTCTATGCTTGGGGCAGTTGATACATGCATTTTGCATCATGTTTTCCTACTGCTATTTATTATGTTTTGGGTCATTATTTCACTTTATAATACTATTCTTATGCCTTTCTTCTCTTATTTTGCAAGTTTCACATGAAGAGGGAGATTGTCGGCAGCTGGAATTCTGGACCGGAAAAGGCTACAACAGAGATAGTGAAGGAAATATGCCCTAGAGGCAATAATAAGTTGTTATTTATATTTCCTTATATCATGATAAATGTTTATTATTCATGCTAGAATTATATTAATTGGAAACTTGATACATGTGTGGATACATAGAGAAAACACAATGTCCCTAGCTAGTAAGCCTCTACTAGACTAGCTCGTTAATCAAAGATGGTTAAGTTTTCTAGACATGGAGATGTGTTGCCATTTGATGAACGAGATCACATCATTAGGAGAATGATGTGATGGACAAGACCCATCCGTTAGCTTAGCATAATGATCGTAACATTTTATTGCTATTGCTTTCTTCATGACTTATACATATTCCTTTGACTATGAGATTATGCAACTCCCGGATACCGAAGGAATACCTTGTGTGCTATCAACCGTCACAACATAACTGGGTGATTATAAAGATGCACTACATGTATCTCCGAAGGTGTTTGTTGGGTTGGCATAGATCGAGATTAGGATTTTTTACTCTGAGTATCGAAGAGGTATCTCTAGGCCCTCTCGGTAATGCACATCATAATAAGCCTTGCAAGCACATACCTTGATAAAGTTCATAATGCACATACCTTGATAAAGTATCGGAGAGATAGATCAAGACGCTTAATTGGACTTTCACAAAGCACATACCTTGATAAAGTTTTGAAGAAGTTCAAAATGGATCAGTCAAAGAAAGGGTTTCTTGCTTGCGTTACAAGGTGTGAAGCTGAGTCAGACTCAATGCCTGACCACTGAAGAAGATAGAGAGAAAATGAAAGTCATTCCCTATGCCTCAGCCATAGGTTCTAGCATGTATGCAATTTTGTGTACCATACCTGATGTGTGCCTTGCTATAAGTTTAGCAGGGAGGTACCAAAGTAATCCAGGAGTGGATCACTGGACAGTGGTCAAGAACATCCTGAAGTACCTGAAAAGGACTAAGGATATGTTTCTCATTTATGGACTTGACAAAGAGCTTGTTGTAAATGGTTATGTTGATGCTAGCTTTGACACTGATCCGAATGACTCTAAGTGACAAGCCGGATGCGTATTTATATTGAATGGTGGAGTTGTGAGTTGGTGCAGCTCCAAGCAGAGCATCGAGGCGGGATCTACGTTTGAAGCGGAGTACATAGCTGCTTCGAAAGCAGCGAATGAAGGAGTTCATATCCTATCTAGGTGTAATACCTAGTGCATCGGGTCCAATGAAAATCTTTTGTGACAATACTGGAGCTATTGCCTTGGTGAACGAATCCAGATTTCACAAAAGAACCAAACACATCAAGAGTCGCTTCAACTCCATCCGTGATCAAGGCAAGGAGGGACACATAGAGATTTGCAAAATACATACGGGTCTGAATGTGGCAGACCTGTTGACTAAGCCTCTTCCATTAGCAAAACATGATCAACACCAAGACTCCATGGGTGTTGGAATCATTACAGTGTAATCTAGATTATTGACTCTAGTGCAAGTGGGAGACTGAAGGAAATATGCCCTAGACGAAATAATAAAGTTGTTATTTATATTTCCTTATATCATGATAAATGTTTATTATTCATGCTAGAATTATATTAACTGGAAACTTGATACATGTGTGGATACGTAGACAAAACACAATGTCCCTAGTAAGCCTCTACTAGACTAGCTCGTTAATCAAAGATGGTTAAGTTTCCTAGCCATAGACATGTGTTGTCATTTGATGAACGAGATCACATCATTAGGAGAATGATGTGATGGACAAGACCCATCCGTTAGCTTATCATAATGATCGTTAAGTTTTATTGCTATTGCTTTCTTCATGACATATACATATTCCTTTGACTATGAGATTATGCAACTCCCGGATACCGGAGGAATACCTTGTGTGCTATCAAACGTCACAACTTAACTGGGTGATTATAAAGATGCTCCGTAGGTATCTACGAAGGTGTTTGTTGGGTTGGCATAGATCGAGATTAGGATTTGTCACTCTGAGTATCGTAGAGGTATCTCTGGGCCCTCTTGGTAATGCACATCGTAATAAGCCTTGCAAGCAAGGTGACTAATGAGTTAGTTACGGGATGATGCATTATAGAACGAGTAAAGAGACTTGCCAGTGACGAGATTGAACTAGGTATGGAGATATCGACGATCGAATCTCGGGCAAGTAACATACCGATGACAAAGGGAATATTGTATGTTGTCATTACGGTACGACCGATAAAGATCTTCGTGGAATATGTGGGAGCCGATATGAGCATCCAGGTTCCACTATTTGTTATTGACCGGAGAGGTGTCTTGGTCATGTCTACATAGTTCTCGAACCCGTAGGTTCCGCACGGTTAACGTTTGATGACGATTTTGTATTATTTGAGTTATGTGATTTGGTGACCGAATGTTGTTCGGGGTCCAGGATGAGATCACGGGCATGAAGAGGAGTCTCGAAATGGTCGAGAGGTAAAGAATGATTTGGGCCTATTGGGCCAAGAGGGGAAACACAGCAGCCATCATGGGCTGCTGCGCCCCCCTTGCTGGCCGAATAGGAAGGGGGAAGGAAAAGTGGAAGAGAGAAGGAAGGGGAGGCAATTCGGCCTCCCCCTCCCTTCCCCCCTCTCTCCCCTTTCCTTCCCTCCCCGGAAAATATGTTAAGGGGGGGACAAATTGGACAAGGCCCCCAAGTAGGATTCCTCCTACTTGGGGCACCCCATGGCTGTCCCCCTCCCCCTCCCACCTATATATATATATATGTGTGTGTGTGGGGGGGGGGGAGGGGGCGCCTAGAACACAGAACAAACATTGTTAGCCATGTGCGGCTCCCCCCTCCATAGTTTACGCCTCCGGTCATTTTCACGTAGTGCTTAGGCGAAGACCTGCACGGGTCAATTCACCATCACCGTCACCACGCCATCATGCTGATGGAACTCTCCCTCGACACTTTTTTGAATATTTACTGTGGAGCAAAGCTCCACATCCCTTTATTATGAAGAACAAAATATTATCTGTACAAGCAGAGGAAAATTACAAGAGCTAAAAGGGAGAAAAGCAGAACCTACATACCTACCTGTAATTAAGTCAAAGAGTTAATCCAAGCAAACAACTTGGCTCTACTATCTACTCTCATTCTATGAGCTAGAAGAGTTAGGTCATGTACAAAATTACATTTCCAAGCAGCAAAGGTTGCATTTTCTCCTCTGAAAGTCCTTCCATTCCTGAGGATCCATATGTTCCAAGATGCAGTAAGCATAACTTCAAAGAAGAAGTGATGCTTAAATCTAAATCTTGCATGCTGAATACATTGCTGCATCTCGGAGCCCCTAGTCCAATCAATGGAAAGATAATTCCACACTCTGCGATTGAAGTTACAATTGAAGAACAGGTGCAACATATCCTCATAGACAAACTCATTACAAATAACACAGAGATTATCATCCAAAGGAGATTGCCAATGCTTATGGATTAGCAAGTCCTTGGTGTTGAGTCTATCAAAGAACAACAACCAACCAAAGACTTTGATCTTCATGGTGCACTTGCTATTCCACAACCACCTGCATGGCAATATAGTTGGCAAATGAGAGTGTAAAAGCTCTTGGCAGTATAGCCACCAGATTTTCCAGGCCATATCGAAACATCTGGCAATGTAATGTCCCTGTGTAAGTTAAGGATCCAGGCTTCCAGAACATGCAACTCCAAAGCAGCCTCATGTGACAAAGGCAAGAAGAACATTGAATATAAATCCTGAGAAATGAGGAATTCATGCACAGAGAGCTTGTCATTAATAACAAAGGAGAAAAGCCTAGGTAATCTCCAACATAGAGGTATGGAAGAACCACCAATTAGCCAAGCATCACGCCAAAAAAGGGCAGAGTCGCCCATGTTGATATGTACTGAGGAGATAGCAGTATAAGCATCAGAAAGCTTGAGGATATCTCTCCACCAGAAGGAACCAACTGGGGCTATAGCATGTGGGATACCATCCGCATAATAGCTATTCCAGATCAATGTTACCCACGGTATATCAGCCTTATTGAAGAATTTATGGAGGTGCTTGAGAAGGAGACCCTTATTTTGTATATGCAAATTAATCACCGCAAGTCCTCCTTTTTCCTTTGGCCTGCAAACCAGATCCCAGGCAGCCAAAGATTGCTTTGGTGCATCATTGTTTCCTCTCCACAAGCACTGTCTAAAAATCATGTCCAGTTGCTTAATTATACCAGGTGGTAGTTGTAGACTACAGAGAAAATATATTGGCATAGATGTTAAAACAGAAGTTAACAACTGCAATCTAGAGCCTTGATTTAACATGGAGGAACTAGCTGTCAATCTTCTTTCCAAGGCATCAACTAATGGCATAAAATCCACAATTCTGGGCCTGGTGGTGCCAAGTGGCAAACCTAGATAAGTAAATGGGAGCTGTCCAATTTTGCATCCAAGCAGAGCAGCTAACCTGGCAGCTTCCACCTCATCAATATTTAAAGGGATCATGGAAGACTTTGCAAAATTGACTTTTAGCCTAGTGGATTGTTGAAAGGTGAGCAACATATTTTTTAGAGCAACCAGCTCCTCATCCCTGGCAGACAAAAAATGACAGTGTCATCAGCATATTGGATTATAGGGAAATCCTGGTCATGGGAAGGGATTGGGAGGGTTAAGGTTCCATGGGAGAACATCTGGTTAACCACTATCTGCAGTAGGTTAGCAGCAATTACAAACAGTAAGGGTGACAGAGGGTCACCCTGTCTGACACCACACTTGCACTTAAACTATTTACCAGGTATGCCATTGAGCAAAATAGAAGAAGATCCTGTAGAGAGGATGTCCTTTACCCAGCCAATCCATTTATCATCAAACCCCTTGTGTTTGAGCATTTGCAATATAACCTCATGTTCCACAGTGTCAAATGACTTTGCAAAATCTAGTTTCAGAATTATAATGGGTCTCTTTGATTGTTTACATTGGTGAATATATTCAAAGACCCAAGCTAAACAATCCTGAATTGATCTACTCTTCAAGAACCCATATTGATTTTTATGGATACACCTGAGAATCACTTTTTGCAACCTATTGGCTAAGAGTTTGGTAAGAAACTTCAGGCAAGTGTTAGTGAAAGAAATAGGCCGAAAATCATCTGGTCCCTTAGGAGAGAGCATCTTGGGTATGAGAGTAATGAGAGAGCCATTGATATTCTCAAGAGACAGTTTCCATGTATAAAAATCCTGGATGAGTCGCCGAAAATCCTGCTCTATTATCGGCCAACGACGCTTAACAAACAGGCCGTTGAAACCATCTGGACCAGGTGCCCTATCAGGTGGCATCTCCTTTAGAACCTTCATAATTTCATCATCGAAGAAAGGCAGAGACAATTCTTCCAGACCGAGGATGGGCCGGATGAGGTTTGTCAGGTCAAAGCCCATTGAGATGCCCTGGGCCTGGCCCATTCTATTTTTGAAAGAGGTCCATAGAATTCTCGCCATTTGATCATGGTCAGATACTGCATCAGCCATTCCGTTGGTTTTCAAACTAGCTATGGAGTTCCTCTGCATGCGTTCAGACGCCATGGCGTGGAAGAACTTGGAGTTCTCCTCGCCCACCTTAATGTATCTGATCATGCACCTCTGCTTCCAATAGATATAATGTAATTTCAGCAGACGCTCATAGTGCAGCTTGACTATTTTCCTGAAGTTAAACTCCACCCTTACTAGCAGCCTGACCTCCTCCAACTGATCGAAAAAGATGATAACCTTACTGCAGTCCAACGTTAGTTGCTTGAGGTAAGAGAGTTTTTTACTCCAAGCTTTCAAATCATATCTGAGCCGTTTGAATTTTCTAGTTAGCATAGCCGAAGTAGAGAGATCAATGAAAAGCGGAGCCTCCCAAGATTTACGAACACAATCCATAAAGCCTGGCATATCCACCCAGAAGTTTTCAAATCGAAAGACCTTAGATTTAGGAATCTTAGTGTCAATGGACACCACACAAGGCACATGATCCGAAGCAGTTTTGGCTAGAGGAAAAACCACAGTGTTAGGATAATGAGAAATCCAATCCGAGGTGGTAAAGAACCAATCTAGCTGTTCAAGAAGGGGTATTTGCTGCATATTTGACCAGGTGAAACTCCTCCCCTTGATCGACAATTCCAAAAGACCAAGATGTCCGACCACCTCATTAAAAAGGAAGATATCATTTATATCCCCTCCTGGTTGATTTCTGTTGTCCAAGGAACGAATAAAATTGAAATCTCCTATGAGCATCCAATTTTCTTCAGGAGGGATGGATAGACGGTACAACTAGGTAACAAAATCATCTCTAGGTTGCCCCTTGCAAGGCCCATATACTAAGACCAACGTCCAATGTTCAGAATTGTGGACTTAAATGAAACAACCACACTAAAACGCTGAATTTCCACTAACTGGCCTTGAAAAACAGAGGAGTTCCAAATGATCAGAATGCCACCGGAAGCTCCCACCGAGGGAGAAAAGGCAAATTGATCAAAGCGTTTAGGGCAAAAAGACCTAATCATTCGGATGTCAAAGTTTTCATATTTTTGTCTCCTATAGGCAGAGGATGGAGCAGTGGCTCTCTTTAATCTTAGCTCTAACATCACGCTGCCTAGACGGTGAATTCAAACCACGCACATTCCAACACAGTACATTCCAATTACGAAACATTGTAGTCCCCATAGATAACTGAAATTAAAAGATAGTAACCAAATGGGTTTCTTAACAGCACAGTACAACTCTCAGCAGAGCCACGCACATCACGAGCATAAAATTTCAGAGGTTCAGACCTACAGAGTGACAATAAAACCAAAAGACAGAAGACCCAACTTATCCAACACTCCAAAGCTGCATAAGATTCACTTATCATTGGAACTATCTTGTTTGGGGTCAGATGTAGGAGGAGCCGTAAGCTTCTCCATCGTCAGTTCTTCCGGTGCGATGCCAAGAGCCGCACCAACTTCTTGCAAGGTACGAATGGGTGTTGGTGGAGGCAAAGGGATGCCCGAACGTGGTGCAGAATCAAACTTGAGCTTCTTGGCCTTGGGGCGTCGTAGAGGTGTTGGCTTGATGGAGATTGCAGATGTTGGTTTCATACCGGTTATCTTGGCGCAGCTGCGAGTCATCCTTCGGACAGAAAAATCCAGATTTTCCTCCAACAGGGTGGCCGTACGTTTGGCATGAGGCTGCCTCGGCCTCTTCCCCAGGGTAGATGGTCTGACAGAAGTGAACTGGAAATCATCAGACACTTGCGGTTCAGAGTTCAGTTCTGACATGTCTTGCGTGTGCCCAATAGTCGGCGAGTCGAAGCAGATCGTGTCATCGGGAAGCTCCTGGAGCACCACAGAAGAGCGCTTCTTTTTATGGAACACAGACAACCATTGTTGCTCCAAGAACGAATCCAATTTAACAGGTACTTGCGGCAGAGAGAGCCCTGGCAGAAAGCATGGCACATTCAGAACTGCAAACTCAGGTAGCAATGACTTGAAGGATCTTTCCCAGATCATGGCCGGTGGAAGAATGGGTCCAAAAAGACACGGACAATCCCCAGGTTAATAGGATCCAAGGGACCAACTGGGTGAAGATTTATCACAGGCTGCTGCACCTCTGCCATGTCCATGTCTTCATCCGAGTCCAATGAAGGGTTCAATACCATGGAGTTCCAATCCTGAGCGATTGGGTCTTGCACAGGAGCAGGATCCGGCTGCTGAGCAGGTTCTTCCCATGGCCCCCAACCATCTTCTTCATTCATGTTCTGTGCCCAGTCATTGGCAGCCGCATTGTGCCCTTGATCGTGTCCAGGGGCACAGCGTTCCAGCCCAAAGTAGGGTAGGGAGGCATTGCCCAAAAAGGTTGGGGTGTGGGATTTGCCCCTGGCATGGGGTGTGGATTGCCATCCAAGGGCATAGGGTCCTCATCAAGATGAACATCAACCATTTGCTGGATCAAGAGTTTGAGGGACGTCATCGAGCTGAACATGTGCAGAACTCGGAGGTGACGTACTTTCGGTACTTGATCAGTTGGAACGAGAAGAAGTTTGACTACATCAACCGCATTGTCAAACGCTTCCGCTTTAGGTCTACGATGGTACATGGACACACTCTCCCCCTCTCGTTTCTATGCATCTCCTAGATAGATCTTGCGTGAGCATAGGAAATTTTTTGACATTGCATGCTATGTTTCCCAACAGTGGCATCCGAGCCAGGTCTATGCATAGATGATATGCACTAGTAGAACACAAAGAGTTGTGGGCGGTGATAGTCATACTGCTTACCACCAACGTCTTATTTTGATTCACCGGTATTGTTAGATGAAGCGGCCCGGACCAACCTTACATGACCACGTTCACGATACCGGTTCCACCGACAGACATGCATCTAGTTTTGCATAAAGGTGGCTGGCAGGTGTCTGTTTCTCCAACTTCAGTTGAATCGAATTTGACTACGGTCGGTCCTTGTTGAAGGTTAAAATAACGAACTTGATGAAACACTGTTGTGGTTTTGATGCATAGGTAAGAACGGTTCTTACTAGAAGCCCGTAGCAGCCACGTAAAACTTGCAACAACAAAGTAGAGGAGGTCTAACTTGTTTTTGCAGGGCGTGTTGTGATGTGATATGGTCAAGACATGATGTGATATACTATACGTTGTTGTATGAGATGATCATGTTTTGTAAAAGTTATCAGCAACTGGAAGAAGCCTTATGGTTGTCGCTTTATTGTATGAAATGCAATCGCCATGTAATTACTTTACTTTATCACTATGCGTTAGAGATAGTTGTAGAAGCAATAGTTGACGAGACGACAATGACGCTACGATGGAGATCAAGGTGTCAAACCAGTGACGATGGAAATTATGACGGTGCTTTGGAGATGAAGATCAAAGGCACAAGATGATGATGGCCATATCATGTCACATATTTTGATTGCGTGTGATGTTTATCTTTTATGCATCTTATTTTGCTTAGTATGGCGGTAGCATTATAAGATGATCCCTCACTAAAATTTCAAGGTATAAGTGTTCTCCTTGAGTATGCACCGTTGCGACAGTTCATCGTGCCAAGACACCACGTGATGATCGGGTGTGATAAGCTCTACGTTCACATACAACGGGTGCAAGACAGTTTTGCACATGCAGAATATTCAGGTTAAACTTGACAAGCCTAGCATGTACAGACATGGCCTCGGAACACTGGAGACCGAAAGGTCAAACGTGAATCATATAGTAGATATGATCAACATAGAGATGTTCACCATTGAAAACTACTCCATCTCATGTGACGATCAGACATGGTTTAGTTGATATGGATCACGTGACCATTTAGATGACTCGAGGGATGTCTATCTAAGTGGGAGTTATTAAGTAATATGATTAATTGAACTTAATTTATCATGAACTTAGTCCTGATTGTTTTTTCATATCTATGTTGTAGATCAACATGGCCCGTGCTACCGTTCCCTTGAATTTTAATGCGTTCCTAGAGGAAGCTAAGTTGAAAGATGATGGTAGCAACTACACGGACTGGGTCCGTAACTTGATGATTATCCTCATTGCTGCATAGAAGAATTATGTCCTTGATGCACCGCTAGGTGACAAGCCCCTCCTGCTAATGTAGACGCTTTGAATGTCTGGCAGGCGCGGTCTGATGACTACTCTATAGTTTAGTGTGCCATGTTATACGGCTTAGAATCGGGACTTCAAAGACGTTTTGAACGTCATGGACCATATGAGATGTTCCAGGAATTGAAGTTAATATTTGAAGCAAATGCCCGAGTTGAGAGATATGAGGTCTCCAACGAGTTCTATAGTTGCAAGATGGAGGAGAACACTTCTATCAGTGAACACAAACTCAGAATGTCTGGGTATCATAACCACTTGACTCAGCTGAGGGTTAATCTTCCGGGTGATAGTGTTATTGACAGAGTTCTTCAATCACTGCCACCAAGCTACAAAGGCTTTGTGATGAACTATAATATGCAAGGGATGGATAAGACAATTCCCGAGCTCTTCGCTATGCTCAAAGCTGCGGAGCTAGAAATCAAGAAAGAGCATCAAGTGTTGATGGTTAACAAGACCACTAGTTTCAAGAAAAAGGGCAAGGGAATGAAGGAGAACTCGTGGCCGATGTATGCGGTCTGATGGAGTATGTATTATCGGACCACATACATCGGTATGTATTATTCCCAAGAAATAGAGATAGATAAAGACGCTTAATTGGACTTTCACAAAGCACATACCTTGATAAAGTTTTGAAGAATTTCAAAATGGATCAGTCAAAGGAAGGGTTCTTGCATGTGTTACAAGGTGTGAAGTTGAGTCAGACTCAATGCCCGACCACTGCAGAAGATAGAGAGAAAACGAAAGTCATTCCCTATGCCTCAGCCATAGGTTATATCATGTATGCAATGTTGTGTACCAGACCTGATGTGTGCCTTGCTATAAGTTTAGCAGGGAGGTACCAAAGTAATCCAGGAGTGGATCACTGGACATCGGTTAAGAACATCCTGAAGTACCTGAAAAGGACTAAGGATATGTTTCTCGTTTATGTAGGTGACAAAGAGCTTGTCGTAGATGGTTACGTCGATGCTAGCTTTGACACTAATCCGGATGACTCTAAGTCACAAACTGGGTACGTATTTATATTGAATGGTGGAGATGTCAGTTGGTGCAGTTCCAAGCAGAGCGTCAAGGCGGGATGTACGTGTGAAGCAAAGTACATAGCTGCTTCGGAAGCAGAGAATGAAGGAGTCTGGATGAAGGAGTTCATATCCGATCTAGGTGTAATACCTAGTGCATCGGGTCCAATGAAAATCTTTTGTGACAATACTGGAGCTATTGCATTGGCGAACGAATCCATATTTCACAAAAGAACCAAACACATCAAGAGACGCTTCAACTCCATCTGTGATCAATTCAAGGAGAGAGACATAGAGATTTGCAAAATACATATGGATCTGAATGTGGCAGACCCGTTGACTAATCCTCTTCCACAAGCAAAACATGATCAACACCAAGATTCCATGGGTGTTATAATCATTACAATGTAATCTAGATTAGTGACTCTAGTGCAAGTGGAAGACTGAAGGAAATATGCCCTAGAGGCAATAATAAAGTTGTTATTTATATTTCCTTATATCATGATAAATGTTTATCATTCATGCTAGAATTGTATTAACTGCAAACTTGATATGTGTGTGGATACATAGACAAAAGACAGTGTCCCTAGTAAGCCTCTACTAGACTAGCTCGTTAATCAAAGATGGTTAAGTTTCCTAGACATAGACATGTGTTGTCTTTTGATGAACGAGATCACATCATTAGGAGAATGATGTGATGGACAAGACCCATCCGTTAGCTTAGAATAATGATCATTAAGTTTTATTGCTATTGCTTTCTTCATGACTTATACATATTCCTTTGACTATGAGATTATGCAACTCCTGGATACCGGATGAATACCTTGTGTGCTATCAAATGTCACAACGTAACTGGTGCTTATAAAGATGCTCTACAGGTATCTCTGAAGGTGTTTGTTGGGTTGGCATAGATCGAGATTAGGATTTATCACTCCGAGTATCGGAGAGGTATCTCTAGGCCCTCTTGGTAATGCACATCATAACAAGCCTTGCAAGCAATGTGACTAATGAGGTAGTTACGGGATGATGTATTATGAAACGAGTAAAGAGACTTGCCGGTAATGAGATTGAACTAGGTATGGAGATACCGACGATCGAATCTCGAGCAAGTAACATACCGATGACAAAGGGAATAACGTATGTTGTCATTACGGTACGACCGATAAAGATCTTTGTAGAATATGTGGGAACCAATATGAGAATCCAGGTTCCGGCATTGGTTATTGGCCGGAGAGGTGTCTCGGTCATGTCTACATAGTTCTCGAACCCATAGGGTCTGCACGCTTAACGTTTGATGACGATTTTGTATTATATGAGTTATGTGATTTGGTGAACGAATGTTGTTCGGAGTCCAGGATGAGATCACGGATATGAAGAGTCTCAAAATTGTCGAGAGGTAAAGATTCATATGTAGGACAATGATATTCGGACACTGGAAGTGTTCCGGGGGGTACTGGGTACATATCTGGTCACCGGAAGGGGTTCCGGGCACCCCCGGTAAAGCTTTGGGCCTATTGGGCTGAGGGGAAACATAGCAGCCAGCATGGGCTGTTGCGCCCCCTTGCTGGCCGAATATGAAGGGGGAGGAAAAGTGGAAGAGAGAAGGAAGGTGGGGCAATTCGGCTTCCCACTTCCTTCCCTCCTCTCTCCCCTTTCCTTCCCTCTCCGAAAAAGATGGTAAGGGGCCGAATTGGACAAGGCCCCCAAGTAGGATTCCTCCTACTTGGGGCGCCCCATGGCTGTCCCCCTCCCCCTCCCACCTATATATGTGGAGAGGGGGCGCCTAGAACACACAACAAACATTGTTAGCCATGTGCGGTGCCCCCCTCCATAGTTTACGCCCCCGGTCATATTCACATCACCACGTCGTCGTACTGATGGAACTCTCCCTCGACACTTTGCTGGATCAAGAGTTCGAGGGACATCATCAAGCTGAACGTGTGCAGAACTCGGAGGTTTCGTATGTTCGGTACTTGATCGGTCGGAACAAGAATAAGTTCGACTACATCAACCACATTGTCAAACACTTCCGCTTTCGGTCTACGAGGATACGTGGACACACTCTCCCCCTCTCGTTTCTATGCATCTCCTAGATAGATTTTGCTTGAGCGTAGGGAAATTTTTGAAATTGCATGCTACCTTTCCCAACAGATAGATATTCTGCACAACTCCAAATGGCCTGAAAATTTACGAAGATTTGTTTTGGAATATATAAAAAATATTGGCGGAAGAAATACCAGGAGGGGTCCACTAGGGAGCGACAAGCTCAGGGGTGCGCCCACCGAGCTTGTGGGGCCCCTGGCAGGCCTTCGGTGTCCATCTTCTACTATATGCATCCATTTTCCCTAGGAAAAAATTCAGAAGAAGACTTTCGTGATGAAGCGCCGCGTCTTGAGGCAGAACTTGGGCAAGAGCACTTTTGCTCTCCGGCGGAGCGATTCCACCGGGGACACTTCCCACTCGGAGGGGGAAATCAAAGCCATCGACATCACCAATGATCCTCTCATCATTGATGACCAATCTTCATCAAAGCCTTCACTAGCACCATCTCATCTCAAACCCTAGCTTATCTCTTCTATTCAATATTTGTCCCAAAACCTCAGATTGGTACCTGTGGGTTCCTAGTAGTGTTAATTACATTTTGTAGCAGATGCGAGTTGGTTTATTTGGTGGAAGATTAAATGTTCAAATCCTTAAGCATATTCGATACCCTTCTGATTTTGATCATGAATAATATTTGTGAGTATTTACTTTTGTTCTTGAGGACATGGGAGAAGTCTTGTTATAAGTAATCATGTGATGTTGGTATTCGTTCGATATTTTGATGATATGTATGTTGTTGCTTCCTTTAGTGGTTTCATGTGGACGTCGACTACATGACACTTCACAATATTTGGGCCTAAGGGAAGACATTGTGGGGTAATAAGTAGAAGATGGGTTGCTAGAGTGACAGAAGCTTAAACCCTAGTTTATGCATTATTCCGTAAGGGGCTGATTTGGATCCATATGTTTCATGCTATGGTTAGATTTATCTTAATTTTTTTTGAGGTTGTAGATGCTTGCGAGAGGGGTTAATCATAACTGGGTTGCGTGTTCAAGTAAGAACAGCACCCAAGCACCGGTCCACCCACATATCAAATTATCAAAGTAACGAACGCGATCAGCTAAACATGATGAACGTGACTAGAAGACAATTCCCATGTGTCCTCGAGAGCACTTTTCTTTATATAAGAGAACTTTCCAGCTTGTCCTTTGCTATAAAAAGGATTGGCTACCTTGCTGCACCTTTGTTATAATTTCTACTTGTTACTTGTTACGAATTATCTTACTACAAAACTATCTATCACCGCTACTTTAAGTACTTGCAGAGAATACCTTGCTGAAAACCGCTTATCATTTTCTTCTGCTCCTCGTTGGGTTCGACACCCTTACTTATCGAAGGGGCTATGATTGATCCCCTATACTTGTGGGTTATCAGGGCGACATGGGGTCGTGATGGGATGGATAGAGAATGATGAGAGGGTTACCGATCTGCTCTCTGTTGTGGAGGAGCTAGGCGGCCGAAGGAGGGAGATCGAGCGGCGGCGGCGGAGCTCCCTCCCACCGCGGTAGGTGCTCGTACGTCAGGATGCAGATCAGCTTATGAACTTTGTACAGATGCATCAAAATCTTCGAGATCATCAAGTGTACGCGTAGCTACTCAATGATCTTGTGTAGAATTCATGGACCACAATGGAAATCAAAGAGCTAAAGTTTGAATTGGGCACCTAAAATGAATTTTATGTTCGAACTATGTATTTTTGCTGTCAATAAATATTACGTACGTGTGACATTCACGTGTACGATGGACGTTCCTGGATTTGCATGAGTTTGAGGGTTTGGATTTGAGTGTGTGGCTGTTTGACATGCCAAATGAGAGGCCGTCTGACGTTGTCTGTAGAGGCGTTCTGACGCCCGCGGGCATATAGTGCGCCGGATTCGTCAAGTCCGACTGTACATGCTCTTAGTTTGTAAGGGCATCTCTAACGGCAACCCACAAAAAAACTCCCACATTTGTCCGCGAATAGGGGGGCAGTCCACGGACACAGGTGCGGGAGGTAGCCATCCAACGCTAGCCGCATACATTTTCACAACAACTCAAACCAACCAAATGAAATTTGTGCAAACAAGTGTGGATTTCATGCAAACTCGACCGGATTTCATACAAACATGACGGATTTCGTACAAAACGGATGCAAACGGTTACATTTTGAAAATATTTTAACTAAAAAGTTAAAACTATGTGAAAGTGCGTTAAGTCGACTAGAGGGGGTGAATAGGCGATTTTTATAAATTCTTCACTGAGGAATTTCAAGGTGAGGAAATTCCTAAGCGAAGAACTACTTGCAGCGGAATAAGTACTCACATGCAGACATGGCATAATATAAGCATGAACATCATGATGAATTGGAAACACAACACAGAGTACAAAAAGCGTAAGCACGAGATAAAACAGAATGAAGATAAACAGACTAAAGAAATTGAGGATGTCTTCAATCGAAGTCTTCAAACAGATATGAATAGGTACACAACACAGTAATGAAGAAATGAAAGGGTTGAGGAAATAGAACCAGTTAGCTTGGTGAAGACAATGATTTGGTAGACCAGTTACAACAGTTGTGATAGTTGTACGTCTGGTTAGAGCGGCTAGGTATTTAAACATGAGGACACACAGTCCTCACCGTATTCTCCTTGAACTAAGGTCACACAAACCTCGTCCAATCACTCGTTGTAAGTATTCAGGTGACTTCCAAACCTTCACAAACTCGGTCCCTCGGTGATCCACAATTTCCTCTTTGGATGCTCTAGACCATGATGCCTAACCGTCTGGAGGATGCATAGTCCTCAAAGGTAACATGCGTCGGTTCCACACAGGAACAATCTCTTCAGTGATGCTCAATCACTTTGGGTTTGTAGGTGTTTGGTTTGGGGTT
This sequence comes from Triticum urartu, assembly GCF_003073215.2. NCBI lineage: Eukaryota > Viridiplantae > Streptophyta > Magnoliopsida > Poales > Poaceae > Triticum > Triticum urartu. The sequence goes on along the minus strand of NC_053024.1, from coordinate 438,643,682 downwards.
TTGGGTTTTTCCTCAATTGATGATTTTCACTCAAAGTCCTCGGAGGATGGGATGCTCTCAATGACAAGTATCGGTTTCTCGCGGAGCAGCCAACCAGCTAGTGTTTGTAGGGGGCGGCTATTTATAGCCTAGGGAGCAGCCCGACATGATAAGACATAAATGCCCTTCAATGATATGACCGCTAGGTGGGTAGATATTTTGGGACAGCTGGCGCGAGCACAGCAATGGTTGGAAATTTGAGGTTCAAGTTCCACAGGGCTGTCATGTTCATCACTTGTAGGCAATCCGCACTGGCGAATTCCTAACTCCTCAGTCAGGACAAATTCCTCAGAGACCAGAAGAACTTCATCTCTGTCACTAAAGAAATTGACTGAACTGTATGAGATTTCCAATGGCTTCACTCGAAGGGATTAGTAGGTGTAGGATTTTGAGTTGAGCATCACTTGGAAACTTTTCCTTAGTTTACCTCAATCCCCTTTAATAGTACGGTGTTTCCTGTGACTCAAGAAAGAGAAAATTAAACTACGAACACAAAAGTCTTCACACTTCATGTTCCTTGCATGAATATCAAGTATTCATGGTCACACCAATTTCTTCACTTTCAAAGTCTTCAGAAATCCAAAGTCTTCAGTTGAAGACATTCATTTTTAGGGGTCGACTTTCTGTGTAAATATCAAACTCCTCATAGACTTATAGGTGTACACTCACAAACTCATTAGTCCCTTAACCTAGAAGTCTTCAATACACCAAAATCACTATGGGGCACTAGATGCACTTACAATCTCCCCCTTTTTGGTGATTGATGACAATATAGGTTAAGTTTTCAACAGGGATAAACATATGAAGTGTAAATGCTGATATTGAGGAATTTGATTGCAAGATATAGAAGAACTCCCCCTGAAGATGTGCATAGTGAGGAATTTGCTTTTGAAGAAGTGCACATTTGAAGAGTATAATCATGGAGATCTCCCCCTATATCTTGTAATTCAAAAACGCATTTAACATATGATATGAAGAATTTGAAATGCATGATGAAATATGGTGGCTAATGTAATACAGCATGTGTGCATTATCATACATGAGGAAATAGCATGCAGAGGAACATAGCAAAAGTATCAGACCACCACCGGACTTAAGTTTACAACTCGATCCAATAAATCTTCAGAAGAACAAGAGTTGTAACTTAGCAAAAAACGCCCATATAAGTAGACCCGCTTGAAGACTAACTCAAATTTCTCCCCCTATGTCATCGAATGACCAAAAGGGACGAAAAGTGAGGACAAACGCCCCTGAAGAATATCATCACTGAGTCGATGGAGGAGCGCCAGCGTTGTTGGGGTCGGTTGTTGGAGTAGGGCCTGACGTAGTGTCATCCAAATCTTCATGCTCATCTGTCTCACGCGATGAAGAATACGAGCTGGCCACCAAGTGAGGAACTTTGACCTTCTTGAATTTCTTCGAAGGTGGCTGAGACCAGTCAAAGTCTTGCTTGTAGCCCATCGTCTTGAGATCATCTTCACCATAGAGATGAGACAGAACAGCCCAGGTGCGATCAAATACTTCATGGAAGTAGTAATGGTTCTTCTTCACTGAATTTTGAATGATGGTCATGTTCTGAAGAATTGAACCAAACTGACGCTTGACCCATTTGTGGTTGCGATCGACCTTCTGGTGAAGACTGAGGAGAAGCTCATGATCAGTCAATACCCTTGGAGCTGTGGCTTGAGGATGTTGCTTTGAAGCATTGGCGGCTGAGTCATGAGTGGCAGAGTCATCATTGGTGGAGTAAGATGCAGCTTTGCGGAACTGACCATCCAATGGACGAATGCCTTCATTGATAACAGCGGGTGCCTTGCCCTTTTCATCAGATGAGGAAATAGGTCGCTTGAAGACTTCAATTGGGGGCAAATAGCTGACATGATTGTGCAAATCAACCTTGTAATTGATTGAAGACCTTGATCTGTGGAATCTCATAATCCAAGGAGCGTAAGGCTTCAAGTCAAAAGGCAATAATGCAACATTTGCCAGAGTCCTCATGAAGAAATCATGGTAGTTGATTGGGACTCCATGGATGATATTGAAAAGCAGATTCCTCATGATGCCAACGACCTCTTCTTCATTAGAGTTGTGGCCTTTGATTAGACTCAACGTCTTGGTCAAAATGTGATAGATAGTCCGTGGCACATACAGCAATCCCTTCACGAGGAATTTGGTCCTTGGGGCTTGACCAGGCTTCAGCGGTTTCATCAGCACTTGCATGTAGTGATCTCAAAGCTCAGGTTCATGATAGAGGAGCTACGGACCTTCAAGGGGAGGACTGATAGGAAGGGCATGAAGCAATTTAGAGCCCGGTGCTTTGAAGCGAGTGTTATCGGTCATCCAGTCCAACACCTAAGAATTCACATCTTTAGCATGTCCTATGATGTGCAGCGTCACGTAGAACTAAAGAATTAGTTCTTCATTACAGTCTACGATGTCGGTGCAGAAGGTGAGCAACCCAGCTTCATGAAGAACACTGAGGACTGGTGTGAAGCAAGGCAGTGATTCCATGTACACATGAGGAATATGTGCATGATCAAACACTTTGTCCTTGTCGAAAAGCAGTGAAGAATAGAAGTTGGCTTGTCTTGCGGTCCAGAAGCGCTTCCTTCGCAGACGAGCTGAGTCATATGGATTGTAATCTGTGAAGAATACGTGCTCATGGAAGACATCAGCCTTGAATTTTTGCTTCTTGGAGAAGGGATTCTTCGACTTGGGCTGAGGAGTGTTAGTCAAGGTCATCATAGCCTCAGGAATCACAATCTCCGGAACTACAGGCCGAGGAATTTCAGTTTTTGCTTCAGTAGCAGCCTGGGTCTTCAATTCTTCATCAAGATTGACATCAATACTAGTGGCTGGAATTTCTTCATGGATGGAAGGAGTGGAGTGATGATCTGCAGAGCCCATTTGAACTTCAGTGTGTACCAGAGACTGAGGGATTTGTTGCAGTGGGGTGAAGAGCGAGAGTTGGGGTGCTGACTATCCCAATAGTCATCATTCAGCAGTGGAGTGGAGCACCCAATGTCCACGTCTTCATCTTCTTCAATGCATGCCTCTTCAGCTGTGAATTGAGGCATAGGTGATGAGATGACTGGGGTTGAAGGGATATTATCAACTTCAATTTCCTTTTCCAACTGCTCTAAAGAAGCAGTAGAAGGAACATCTTCATCAGATCCGCTTGGGATCTCATAATCTTCACCAAAGGGAACGAGCTCCTTTGATGGCATGCTTGAAACTGGGACAGCATCTATGGAATTCTCAAAAGAGCTTGTCAATGTCTTCATCTTGTTCGCTGCTGAAGAATTTGACGAAGCAGATGCTTTCCTCTTTTTCACTATTGCTCGCTCAACAGCTTTGGTTTTCTTCGCTTCTGATGCAGAAGGAAGAACTGTACTTGGTGTTGGTGCAGGAGTAGTAGAGGAAATAGGTTCAGTTTCCTCAGGCACAACTGTTTCAGTTTGCCTGGTTGGTTCGGATTCTTCAGGCTTGGCGGTTGATGCCTCAGCTGGCCTGGCTTGTTCTTCAGGCGCAACACTAGTGGTTGCCCTGGCAATGTCATCAGCGGCTGGAATGCAGTCATCAGCCCTGGTACTCTCATTTTCTTCAGCAGCCTAATTTTCATCAGCGGTGCTGGCATGTTATTCAGTCGGCTGAGCAGATGCTTCAGCCTGAGGAATTTCAATGTGCGTTTGTGTAGCAACATTGGAGATGAATGTCTTTGCCAATTTCACAAATCTGACTTTCGCTCCCTTCCAATCTGCATGATAGGCATCAAATTCATCACTGAGGTTTTTGATTTCAGCTTGGATAGCCACACGTTCATCAGTTGTCATGTTGACAACATTTTTCTTCATAAAACTCTCCTTCTTGTATTGCGCTTTCTTCAATTGCCTGGCCTTCTCAAGTTTCCACTTTTCTTCGCCAATGAAGGTGGTTAGCATGTGACTTTGGCCAGGAGTGAGATTGAAGTTAGGAAAAGGTGTGTTAGGATCCTTGTGCCAGAGATTAATATACTCAAGGATCAGCTTGGGATCCAACATCAATGGCACATTTGTGCCTTTGGCTCTAGCGGCCCTCTGCTGTCTATCTCTGATGATTTCAGCGAGTTCATCATCATCAGCTTTGACATCAGAGGACGGTACTTGGAAGGCAACCTGTTTCTTTTGAGGACTTGGTCTAGTGACTCGTCCAGCAGTGGTCTTGGTCTTTAGCAACGTGGGGCCTGTTGAGGAATGCAGAGGAGGTGAAGAACTTGCAAAGGCCCCTGAGGCAATTGATTTGCCTGTGGTCCTTTGACACGAGGCGATATGCACAGGTGCTGAGGACTTTGCCGGAGGAGCTGAGAGTTCGGGAGCTTGAGGAACTGGGACAGCTTGAGGAATTGGTCGTGAGGGCTTAGCACAAGAGCTTGGCCATGAGGGCATTGAAGATGAAGCACTGGGCTTATGTGCGGGCTTCTTAGGCATAGCCTTCTTGGGCTTGCTAGCAGAGCCCTCAGCTGTGGCAGCAGCAGCAGCAGAGTCTTCATTGAATTTCCTCACTGCTTCTTTTTCCATTTTGGCCAGTTTAGCTTGACACTTTGCCCATTCAGCAGGAAATTCCTCACCTCTTCTGATGCTAGAGGGATCAGCAACTTGGCCTGGTGCCAATGGAGGTCTTGGGCATGGAGGGTATACACGAATTTCTTCATGTACTTGGGAGTCACATATCTGTACTCCCTCCATTCTCTGGCCCATCTCCTCTCTATCTTCTGAATGCGCACTTTGCATTCATTCTTTGTTTCACGAGGAGGAGTGCAGTATCCTGCATAGATGTCATCAGGAATCTCAAATGCAGTGTTGACTTCCAGTTTCTTTCCTCCCTTCTGAGGTTTCTTGCCATCTTCCATTTTCTTCAGCTGAGGATTTTGAACTATCGAGTTCTCTGAAGAGGTATGCAATCTTTCTTCGAGGAAAGCTGCAAATGAGTTAAGTTGATGAGAACCTAGTGATTCAGCAGCGGACATGAGTACCTGCGAATAGAGTATAGATGCGAAGAATTTGGAGAGGTCATATGCATTCTCAGAAGTTTTTGCAAAAAGAACAAGTTTGAGGAATTTGACCAGATGTGTCTTGAGGAATTTCATTAAGCGTTACTTGACTTAGGTTCCAGAGTTGTATAGATTGAAAATCCACAAAATTGAGGAATCTTGATGAAATTTTTTGCTTAGGGAAACAAATCAAGAACAGATGTTTGTATGAGGTGTTCAGAGTGTGAAGATTGAAAAATAAACACCTTTTGAAGATTTTGAAGAAATCACTAGAATCAATAAGGGCAGTAAAAGTAGCTTTTAATTACCCTTGACAAAGAACACGACGAACTGGGAATGTAGATTGGAAGTTTGTCAGTCTAGATCTTCCATGCCCTAACTTGGCAGAGTAAGACAGCTATGGCGGCGGAGGAGTGAAGAAATCTGCGGCCGGCGTGAGTACGACGGTGACGAGGTCGAGGCAGTGAAGCTCTTCCTCACCGGCGACGATGGAAGTAGTGGCGGCGCTAGGTTTTGAGAGCTCGAGCGAGGGAATGAGGTCGAGCAGAGTAAAAATAGTATGAGGGGGTGAGAGATATTTATAGCCGAGGTGAAAAACCACTCGCCCGAGGAAAATGGACGAACGTGCCCCTGACCCTTCTCATCCTTATGACATGTGTCACTCATGTACAGAGAGGTGGAGATCGTGAGTGATCATGGGTGAATAGATAAGTATTATCATGGGATGTGGAACGGTTTAGGCGGCAACAGCCGAAAATTTAGATTAGAATATTTTAAAGTTCCTTTCACAGATTCTTCAGCTGACAAGGACACAATGAAGATTTTGAATGGGTTTCAAATAGAACGCACATGAAGAATTTGTGAATAGGCTTGGTTAAGTATAGCATAGAGGGGGAAGGGTCCGATCACATTCACTTAGCTGAAAGATCAACTTGAAGAAATAACTATAAGTGAATGTTGTAGAGGACATAAACTCATATATATATATATATATATATCCAAATAAAAAAATGATGGCGAGAGAGAGGACATTTTAAAGTTGAAGAAATCAACTGAGGAAATTCAAGATGAAGAAATACTCAAATTGAAGATTTTCAACTTTTGTTGGTGGCGTGACCCACCGTGTAAGAATGATGATTTCAGACGCCGCGTACAATTGTCGTAGGGGTCTAAGAATCAAATTCTTCGTTAATTTCTTCACACTTAGAGGGTTAGTATTCATTGATTGAAGAAAAACGTTACTTAGTGTGTTGCACATCTAAGTCATCAATTTTGCATAAGTGTTAGGATGTGTGTCCTTTTCAAAGGACATTCAAAGATTCTAGGATATTTAGCTCACACCGCAACTTGTTAAATCTCTTCTCATCCAAGGGCTTTGTGAAGATATCGGCTAGCTGTTCTTTAGTCTTCACGTGCTCGATGGAGATGTCGCCCTTCAACACATGGTCACGAAGAAAATGGTGATGAATCTGAATGTGCTTTGTCTTCGAGTGTTGAACTGGGTTATGAGCAATCTTGATGGCACTCTCATTGTCACAATAGAGTCACATTATTCACATTTATGACGTAGTCCTTGAGAGTTTGCTTCATCCATAGCAATTGAGCATAGCATGATCCAGCAGCAATGTACTCAGCTTCAGCAGTAGAAAGTGATACGCAGTTCTGTTTCTTCAAAGACCAACAGACCAAGGATCATCCGAGGAAATGGCATGTGCCTGATGTTGACTTGCGGTCCACACAATCACCAGCATAGTCAGAGTCTGAATATCCAATGAGATCAAAAGCCGAGCCCTTGGAATACCATAATCCAAGTGTTGGAGTGTGAGCTAGATATCGAAGAATATGCTTCACAGCCTTATGGTGTGATTCCTTCGGTGTAGCTTGAAAACGGGCACACATGCAAACAGTAAGCATAATATCTGGCCTAGATGCACATAAATACAATAAAGAGCCAATCATGGAGCGTTATACCTTTTGGTCAAAGTCAATACCATTTTCATCAGTGCATAAATGGCCATTTGTGGGCATAGGGATTTTAACGCCTTTGCAATCTTGCATGCCGAATTTCCTCAACACATCCTTGAGGTATTTCTCCTGAGATATGAAGATGCCATTTCGTTGTTGATGAATCTGAAGACCTAAGAAGAATTTCAATTCTCCCATCATAGACATTTGATATTCTTCACTCATCATATAGGCAAATTCATCACTGTAACGTTGGCCAGTACAGCCAAAGATGATATCATCAACATATATTTGATACACAAATAATTCATCATCATAAGCTTTGGTGAAAAGAGTTGGGTCAAGTGAACCGGGTTTGAAGCCTTTTTTCATGAGGAATTCCTTCAAAGTATCATACCACGCCCGAGAGGCCTACTTGAGGCCATAGAGGGCTTTATTGAGTCTGAAGACTTTGTCAGGATGCTTTGGATCCTCAAAACCTAGGGGTTGAGCAACATATACTTCTTCCTCAAGCTTACCATTGAGGAATGCACTTTTCACATCCATTTGATATAAGATGATATTATGATGGTTAGCATAAGCAAGTAATATGTGAATAGCTTCAGGTCTAGCAACAGATGCAAAAGTTTCATCGAAATCAATTCCTTCAACTTGTGTCTAGCCTTGAGCTACAAGTCGTGCCTTATTCCTCACCACAAGGCCATTTTCATCTTGCTTGTTGCGGTAGATCCACTTTGTGTCGATGATATTGTGCTTGCGAGGGTCTAGACATTTGACCAGTTCACAGACGTTGCTGAGCTCGAACTGATGTAATTCCTCTTGCATAGCTTGAATCCACTCAGGCTCCAGAAATGCTTCATCTACCTTAGTGGGCTTTGTGATAGAGATGAAAGCAAAGTTCCCACAAAAGTTAGATAAATGTGGAGCTTTTGAGCCTGTGAGAGGACCTGGTGCGTTGATGTAACTAATGATTTTCTCAATCTGCACTTAATTAGCAACGCGAGGATGAGCTGGTTGATGATGAGGAATTTGCTCAGCATTTTCTTCAGAGCCATTTTCTTCAGGTGCACCACCATGATTTTCTTCATGTTCTGGAATGACTTCTTCAGCAGATTATTCGGTAGGAATGACATCCTCAGTAGCCTTGAACTTAATGGATTCCTCAGGAGGTATTTCATCTAGCACAGGAAGTAGGTGCTTTCTTTGCGAGCCGTTAGTTTCATCGAACCGCACATCTGAAGTTTCAACAACCTTGTGGTGATAGGTGTTGAAGACTATGTAGGTGTGCGAGTCCTTACCATAACCAAGCATAAAACCTTCATGTGCTTTCGGTGCAAATTTAGAATTGTGATGCGGATCTCTAATCCAGCATTTAGCACCGAAGACTTTGAAATAACTCACATTCGGTTTCTTGTCCGTGAGGAGTTCATATGAGGTATTTCTGAAGAATTTGTGAAGATATACCCTGTTGATGATGTGGCACGCAGTATCAATTGCCTCAGGCCAGAAGCGAGGAGGCGTCTTGTACTCATCAAGCATAGTGCGGGCCATCTCAACAAGAGTCCTGTTCTTGCGCTCCACGACGCCATTCTGCTGAGGAGTATAAGGAGTGGATAACTCATGAGTAATACCAATTTCATCAAGATAGTCATCAAGACCATTGTTCTTGAACTCAGTTCCATTGTCACTTCTGATGTGCTTGATCTTCACACCAAAGTTGGTTGAAGCCCTCAAGGAAAATCGTTTGAAGACTTCCTGCATTTCAGTTTTGTAAGTGATGATATGCACCCATATATAATGAGAATAATCATCAACAATGGCAAAGCCATATAGAGATGCAATATTTGTGAATGTGGCATAGTGAGTAGGGCCAAAGAGATCCATGTGAAGCAATTCAAATGGACGAGTGGTAGTCATGATGGTCTTTGAGGGATGCTTGGCCTTGGTCATCTTTCCGGCTTCACAAGCTCCACACAAATAGTCCTTGAGGAATTTGACACCCTCGATGCCAATGACATGCTTCTTCATCCCAAGTGTGTGCAAGTTCCTCATGCCAGCATGACCAAGTCGTCGATGCCATAGCCAGCCTTCTGAAGCTTTCGCAAGTAGACATGTAGCAGGTTGTGGTCCTGTAGAGAAATCAACAATATACAAATCTCCTCTCCTAAAACCTTTGAAGACTTTGGAATTGTCAGCTTCCATGATCACAACACAACGATACTTGCCAAAGAAAACAAACATGAGATTGAACCCTAAGGACTCGACAAGCATGACTTTGTCCATGTGTCGATCCTTTGAGATTGCAACCTTACCTAGACCCCATACCTTGCTTTTGCCTTTGTCAGCGTAGGTGATATGCTTCAGATGTGATGGAGATAAAGCAGAGTCCACCAATAAGATCCTGTCACCAGTCATGTGATTTGTACATCCACTATCGAGGACCCACTCAGTGGCTTTGGGTTGATCATCCTGCAAATGAATTAGTGCAGCTTATGAACTCATATACTTCATCAGTGAAGAATATGACATCAAATTCATCAGATCAATTTCGTCAAGCAAGAGAACGGGTAAAGTAGTATGTGGACGTGAGAAATGAAAATTCATTTCTTTAAGATTACCTTGCGTCCTTTCAAGCATATTTAGGTCTCCAACAAATTCTTCAGACGTTTAGGTTCGTTTGGAGACCTGACCCTGCATAAGAAGTTAGTTCTTTTTCTTCACCACCCACATGTGAAGGGGTGGCAAAGAGTTCATCATTCTGCGAGCTGCATGAGAGAAAGGTGGCATAGATGCCAATCCACTTCGTTTCAAATAAGAGGGGTTAGGGTAAGCATAAGAGTAAGCAGAGAAATTCTTCGAGGATTTATGAACATAATGATTTGAAGAATAATGCACATATCCATAATCCTTAGTCTTTCCCTGCGAAACAGAAGTGTTAGCACGATGATGTTCATATGAGGACTTTGATCCATGTGAGGAATGTGGTCCATATGAGGACTTGGATCCATATGAAGACTTTGGTCCATATGAAGAATTTGATCTGGGATTCCTATTCTTCACAGGTGGTGTCATGATGACATTCACCTAAAGACTTTCAAGGCACCTTTTGCGAATCCAGATTTTCTTCATAGGAGGACCGTTCCTGCAGTTAATGCCAACATATCTAGCAAATATTTCACCATTCTGATTTTTGAACAGTTTATAATTGGATTCAAATGACTCATCAAAAGAATATGAAGATTCACATGTAAAGCCAAATAAAGTAGATGGATCCACTGAAGGTCCCTTTGCAGCAAACCATGAGGTTTTGGGATACTGCTCAGGTTTCCGGTAGGTCCCATCTGCATTGAGTTTCCTCTCAAAGGCAATACCCTCTTTCCTAGGGTTCCTGTTGAGGATCTGCTTCTTAAGCACATCACAAAGAGCCTGATGCCCTTTGAGGCTTTTGTGCATGCCTGTCACATACAATTCCTTCAGCCCTGCATGGTCGGTGATACTTGCAGCATCCCCAGATGAGGAATTAGTGACAGCATAGTAAGGTGAAGAATTTGCAGCAATAGAAGCATTTGAACTTTCAGGTGAAGAATTAGCAGATTCACGTTAAATGCACTTCAAACATGGAGGATTAAATTCTTGCTGAGAAGCGCTGATTTGTTGAGCAAGTAATGAATCACGCTCCTTCTGAAGATCTTCATAACACACTCTTAACTGCTCAAGATCTAGCTTTCTTTGAAGAAATTCATAACAAAGCTTCTCATGGTCAGATAAGAGAGTGTTATGATGACTCTGAAGATTATCAAACTTAGTCTGAAGTCTCTGAATATTTTCAGTCAAAGTTTTAGTGTGATCCATTTCTTCACCTAGCATATCATCGCTTTTGTCTAGCATATTTTGAACCTTTTCAAGAGCCTTTTGTTGTTTCACAGCAATCTTAGCAAGTTTAGAATAGCTAGGCTTGAGGTTTTCATCAGATTCATCCTCACTTGATTCAGAGGAGGGATATTTGAGTACCTTTGCACCTTTTTCCATGAAGCAATAGGTGGGAGCGTAGTCATCATTGTCAGTGTCAGTGGTGTTGGGGAGGCCCTTTTCCTCAGAGTTGAAGATGGACTTGCTGACGAACGCAGTAGCGAGAGCTAGGCTCGCCACACCAGAGTCTAACTCCTCAGATGCCTCCTCTTCCTCATTTTCCTTAGATTCAGCCTCAGAGTCCATTTCCTTGCCAATGAATGCCCGAGCCTTCTTGGAGCTGCTCTTCTTGTGAGATGGAGATCTTGAAGGTTTTGATGAAGAGGACTTTGAAGATTTCTTATTCTTCTTTCTTTGAATCATCAGAACTGTAGTCCTTGTACTTCTTCTTATTTAATTCCTTTTCCCACTGAGGGAAATCTTGAATGTAGTGACCTGGTTTCTTGCATTTGTGGCACAGTCTCTTCTTGTAATCAAGGGATGAGGAATCTGATCTTAAGTCATCGCTTCTTGAGGATTTTCCAAAGTGACCACGTCTTGAGAACTTCTGGAATTTTCTCACGAGCATTGCTAGCTCCTGGCTCAGTTCTTCAGGATCACCAAGGCTGCTACCAAAATCTTCACCTTCAGATTCAGACACTGCCTTGGCCTTCAGAGCTCGTGATCTGCCATAGCCCGGTCCATAGAGATCTCTCTTCTCAGCAAGCTAGAACTCATGAGTGTCAAGTGACTTGTAGTCTCCACATTCTTGTATCATCAGTGCAAGGATGTCAAATGAGGAATCAAGCGATCGAAGCAATTTATTCACCACCTCATGGTCGGTGATGTCAGAGGCACCAAGTGCTTGAAGCTCGTTTCAAATGTCAGTGAGGCGACCGAAGGTTTTCTAAACATTTTCATTATCAAGTCTTTTGAAGCGGTTGAAGAGATTGCGAAGAACGTCAACTCGAGAGTCACGCTATGTTGAGACTCCTTAATTGACCTTGGACAACCTGTCCCAGATAAGTTTTGTTGTCTCCAAAGCACTCACTATGCCATACTGCCCTTTGCTCAGATGGCCACATATGATGTTCTTCGCTTGAGAGTCAAGTTGCTTGAATCTCATCATATCAGCAGCGTTGATGGTAGGAGTGACAGAGGGAACGCCATTTTCCAAAATGTACCAGAGATCGTTGTTAATTGCCTCAGATGCATTCGCATCTTATTCTTCTAGTAGGGGTAGTCCGTCCCATCGAAGGTAGGACACCCAACTGAGACCTTGATCATACATGCGGTCGACATAACTAAAACTCCAGGCGGTTAACCAAAATCACACAGAACAAGGGAGTACCTTGCTCTGATACCAATTGAAAATGCGTTAAGTCGACTAGAGGGGGGTGAATAGGCAATTTTTATAAATTCTTCACTAAGGAATTTCAGTGTGAGGAAATTCCTAAGCGAAGAACTACTTGCAGCGGAATAAGTACTTAGATGCAAACATGACATAACATAAGCATTGACATCATGATGAATTGGAAACACAACACAAAGTACAGAAAGCGTAAGCACGGGATAAAATAGAATGAAGACAAATAGACTGAAGAAATTGAACTGAGGAAATTGAAAATGTCTTCAGTCAAAGTCTTCAAACAGATATGAACCGGTACACAACATAGTAATGAAGAAATGAAAGGGTTGAGGAAATAGAACCAGTTAGCTTGGTGAAGACAATGATTTGGTAGACCAGTTCCAACTGTTGTGACAGTTGTAGGTCTGGTTAGAGTAGCTAGGTATTTAAACCTGAGGACACACAGTCCCGAACACACAGTCCTCACCGTATTCTCCTTTAACTAAGGTCACACAGACCTCGTCCAATCACTCGTGGTAAGTCTTCAGGTGACTTCCAAACCTTCACAAACTCGGTCACTCGATGATCCACAATTTCCTCTTGGATGCTCTAGACCATGACGCCTAACCATCTGGAGGATGCATAGTCCTCAAAGGTAACAAGCGTCGGTTCTACTCAGGAACAATCTCTTCATTGATGCTCAATCACTATGGGTTTGTAGGTGTTTGGTTTGGGGTTTTGGGTTTTTCCTCACTTGATGATTTTCACTCAAAGTCCTCGGAGGGTGGGATGCTCTCAATGACAAGTGTCAGTTTCTCGCGAAGCAGACAACAAGCTAGTGGTTGTAGGGGCAGCTATTTATAGCCTAGGGAGCAGCCCGACATGATAAGACATAAATGCCCTTCAATGATATGACCGTTAGGTGGGTAGATATTTTGGGACAGCTGGCGCATAGCACAGCAATGGTTGGAAATTTGAGGTTCAAGTTCCTCAGGGCTATCATGTTCCTCACTTGTAGGTAATCTGCACTGGCGAATTCCTAACTCCTCAGTCAGGACAAATTCCTCAGAGACCAGAAGAACTTCGTCTCTGTTACTGAAGAAATTGACAGAACTGTATGAGATTTCCAATGGCTTCACTCAAAGGGATTGGTAGGTGTAGGATTTTGAGTTGAGCATCACTTGGAAACTTTTCCTTAGTTTTACCTCGATCCCCTTTAACAGTATGGTGTTTCCTGTGACTCAAGAAAGAGAAAATGAAACTACAAACACAAAAGTCTTCACGCTTCATGTTCCTCGTATGAATATCAAGTCGTCATGGTCACACCAATTTCTTTACTTTCAAAGTCTTCAGAAAGTCTTCAGAAATCCGAAGTCTTCAGTTGAAGACATTCATTTTTAAGGGTCGACTTTCTCTGTAAATATCAAACTCCTCATAGACTTATAGACATGTGTACACTCACAAACTCATTAGTCCCTTAACCTATAAGTCTTCAATACACCAAAATCACTATGGGGCACTCACTTACACTATGTGCACATATGGTCACGCGGAGTTCCACTCCCACGACACGGATACACTACACTAGTCTATGGACGGCCGTGGCGGATCCCTTTGTCACGAGACTGCCGGGGGTCCCTGAGGCATATTATTCCCTCATATCTTCCCTATATCCGGCTGCACCGCTCATAGGAGTGTGGCGAAGAGAGTGCTGAAGCCAGAGGGGAAGGGTGCTTCCACGGACGCCCAGGCCAAGATGGTCTAAGATAAAGAAGAAACCGGGCACGTCACTGGCTGTATGAGCCGGCGACGCGCCGGCGGTGGCCTTCCTGGGACCCAAGTGGCGGTGGCCTCCCATGTTCTACATTCCCTCGAAGTTGCCAGCGGACGTGGACACGGATGCGTTAGGCACCGACTCGTCAATCTCCTCCGCGCACCCGCCTTCTTTCTCGGTCTGCATGGCGCAGCAACGCGAACATCAACTGCGGATGGCACAGTCGTAGGAAGTGGAGGGGCGGTACGATGCGGCGTCGTCCATGCCCGTGCTCCCCTCCGTGCCGGCTTGGAGCTACTCGCCACTTCTCCGTGAGCTGGCTTGGAGCGGTGAGTTGCTGAACCACGCGTCTGATTGGGGCGACAACTTGCTCTGGTGGCCTAGGGGAGGGATGTGGAGCAGCGAGTTGCCTCACTCATATCCGTCGGGCTTGGCGGGCCCCCATGCCGGCTTTTATGTTGGAGAACTCCTCTTCCTGCCCGTCGGATGTCATCGAAATGGTGAAGAAAATGGTGAAGGAGGAGATGGGGGAGCAGCGGAGGGTGTGATTCTTGCCCGGCGCCTGCCATCATTTAAATAGAAAGCGGACGGCAGGAGCTCAGTCAGTGCCGCGTTTAATGTCGGTCCGCTCCTGAATGGGCATGTGGCCATAGTAGGTTTCCCGGCTTCCATGCGGGGTTAATGGGGGTGTACGAATGCAGCGGGGAGGCATGTTCAGCCGGACATGCAACAGACGGCATCCTCAGCTCGTGCGCCGCTTCAGTGGCGGAGGCAGTGAGAGGTCACGTCCGCCCTGAGCCATCTTCAATGCGGAGCGGCGTGCTCTATAGCAGCATGAATGCGGGCAGCTGGCACCGGGCGGGAGCGTGCGCGGGAGGGTGAGGATTTTTTTGTAGGCCAGAGCGGTTAGAAGCGGGCTTGGGAGCGGTCCGGACTCCGACAAATCTCCCCATCTTCGTCTTCGGTTTATAGGAGAAATCACATCTGGATCATTCCGCAGACCGATACAGGTCGGTGATGAAGCTATGTACCTAGGGTAGGGTCATAGGCCTGGCCTAGACATCCTCCCCTAAGACACCATCTTAAAACCAGTAACATTCAAGGGATAGCGTCATCCACTCGACTACAAGTCGTTCCACTCGAAAGATTCAAAGACACTCGACCGCAGCAATTATCACTCGATGGTCGAAGACCTAAAGTCACTCTGCATAGCAACGGTTGGACGTTTACTTCATAGACTTAGTAGGCATTTATATCACTTAATTGCTAGCGTTACAAATAACGCCTCCTTCTTAATGTACTTTAAACCCTTTGTAACGTGGGCTGGTTAGGGTCCTGGCGCACTCTATATAAGCCACCCCCCTCCACTGGCACAAGGGTTCGCACCCCCTGTAAACACACACACACATACATAATCCAGTCGACCGCCTCCGGGCATCAAGACATAGGGCTATTACTTCCTCCGCGAAGGGCCTGAACTTGTAAAACTCGTGTGTACAACTTCGCCATAGCTAGGATCTTGCCTCCTCATACCTACCCCCCATTCTACGGTCAGTCTTAGATCCACGACAGTTGGCGCCCACTGTGGGGCAGGTGTCTTAGCGACTTTCTGGTGGAGTTGCAATTTTTCCAATTCTCATCATCATGGTTTCCGCCGGCGGACTGGTTGAGGGCCGCGAGATCCGTCTCGGTGCGCTTGTGTTCATCGCTGACGATTCCGCATGGCTCCTAGAAGCTCCACTCGACGTCGACGCGCTCCCCGTCCGCGGGGCGATGCACTTTTGTGCGTGCGTTCACGGCGTCCTCCTTCGGCAACTGTCGACTCAGTATCGGTCGGTCCCTATGGTGTCCTCATCCCCGCCACTCGCCGACACAAACGTTCCGGTCGGTCATGGCTCCAGCGGTGGGCGAGGCACGCGGTGGCCCGCCAGTCGGCCACCTCACACGTCACGGCAATCAAGCCTGACGAAACTCTCTACGGCCTGTTTGACTTATCGACTGGCTCCGTCAAGACTGCATCCGAATGCGATAGCAGCGATCCCGGGGCAGAAGTGGTCAATAGACCACCCAGTCCCCCTGGCTTCCCACGCAACAACGATGGAGATGGTGGCGGCGATCCGTCGCGCATCCACGAGGAGTACCGCCCTAAGCCCATTTCTTCGCAGCGGAGGGAAGAGCTTCGCCGCCGCAACATGGATGCACTTCATACTCCTATCGTCGGAGAAACCCCCGAGGCCCGGGCCTTGGAGGAAGCGCACCTGGCCAACTTGGCTGAGCGCACTCGACTGGAGAACCTGCAGCATGCACTCGACGAGCCTGCTCGGCAGCGGATCCCCGAATCCAGTTGACGGCAGCTTTTCCCACCTCAAACTCAGGTATACCACACTCCAATCCAAAATCTCACAGCCGCAGCCTGAATAGCAGAGTCAATCCAGCCCTCCCAGTCAGAGACAGGCAGAGGTTTGATGCAGATCCAGGCCTTGCTTCGAGCAGCTGGAGAATAGAATACAGCAGTATCTCAGTCGCGGAATAGGATTCATAGCAGGTCTGGGGTGGCAGACACGGTCTAGTCGGCTTACAGCCCAAGATCACCTCCACGGCGTGAAGGACGTGGGCACCGGCAAGATCAGTACAGAAACCGCGAGCAGTATGATCATCGACTCGACCACGATGACCATCGTCGAGTGCCCACGCCTCCTCCGAGGAGTGGGTCATACGTGCCTCGGCGGCAAGATGACAGGCGCCCCCACAGCAGCGAGCGAAGAGTACCAGTCGACCTGAGGGAGCCAGGCTTTGATGCGAGATCTATTCTCGTTCAAGGTCTAGTCGACAGGAACAGAGCACATAGAGAAGGTCATGACAGAGATTATCCGATTGGCAGCAGAGTGCACGTCTCCGGTCCTGAGTGTTTCAGCAGAGCCATCAGGGCCGCAGTGATTCCTCCCAACTTCAGGCTGGCGACTGGAGTCAGCAAGTTCACCGGTGAGTCTAAGCCTGACACTTGGCTTGAAGATTACCGAGTGGATGTGAAAATTGGTGGCGGCAATGATGAAGTGGCAATGAAGCACCTCCCTCTCATGTTGGAAGGCTCGGCCAGGGCGTGGCTGAACCAGTTGGCGCCTGGTAGCATCTACAGTTGGGAAGAACTTGCCAGAGTGTTTGTTAGAACTTTTGAGGGTACTTGCAAGCGACCAGCAGGGTTGACAGAATTGCAGTGTTGTGTACAGAAACCAAATGAAACCTTGAGGGACTATATCCAGAGATGGATCGCGTTACACCATACGGTGGAGAATGTGTCAGATCACCAAGCAATATGTGCCTTCAAGGAAGGCGTTAAGTATCGGGAGTTGAATCTGAAATTCGGTCAGATAGGAGATATGACTCTGACTTGGATGATGGAGATCGCCACAAAATACGCTAATGGCAAAGAGGAAGACCGACTCCGGAGTGGCAAGCACAAAGCAGTCGCCCAAGACACTGGTGGAGGTACTTCCAATCAAAAACAGAAACGTAATGTCGAGCCAGTTGCTCCTGTGAAGCCTTAGTTGTGGCTCTAGGGAAGTTCAAGGGGAAGCCCAAGGGGCCCTGGAATCCCAAGAAAGTGAAAGATCAAGACAGAAATGATGTGTTGGATTTGCCGTGTCACATTCACACCAAGAAAGATGAAGAGGGTAATTTGATTTATCCCAAGCACACCACTCGGCAATGTCGACTCCTGATCCAGCAATTCCAAGAGAAACAGCCCCAGGAGTAGGAAAAGGAGTCGGACAAGGATGAGGACAAGGAAGAGGATGATGACGGTTTTCCCAATGTCAAATCCACTCTGATGATTTTTGTTGATGTTGAGAGCAAAATTCGATTGAAAGTTATCAACAGGGAAGTGAACATGGTTGCTCCGGTAACACCAAGTTATTTGAAATGGTCCCAGACTGCCATCACATTCGACGAGTCTGACCATCTAGCACGTATAGCCACCCCTGGGAGGCAAGCGTTGGTGGTCGACCCAGTTGTTGAAGGTACTCGACTGACTAAAGTGCTGATGGATGGTGGTAGCGGCCTGAATATCCTTTATGCTGAAACCTTGAAGCGAATGGGGATTCCGATGTCCAAGCTCAGCGAAAGTAATATGAGTTTCCATGGCATTATACCTGGCAAGAAGGCTGAGTCACTCGGCCAGATCGCCCTTGACGTGGTTTTCGGTGATTCCAAGAATTACCGCAAAGAAAAGTTGACATTTGAAGTAGTGGATTTCAAGAGTGCTTATCATGCCATTCTGGGTAGACCTGCCTACGCACGTTTCATGGCTCGACCATGTTACGTATACCTCAAATTGAAAATTCCTGGTCCCAGAGGAGTGATCACTATCACTAGCAATCGACAGAAAGAGGAGAAGTGCTTCCATAAGGGCTCAAAAATTGCCGATGCACAAATGGCGGCAGTCGAAATGCAAGAGTACCAGAAAAATGCAGATCCGAGTGATTTGCTGCGCTCCAAGAAGCTTGCCACTGATTCTGCATTTCAGTCGTCCGGTGAAACCAAGCCGATTCATATTCACCCGACTGATCCTAGTGCTACTCCTACACATATTTCAACTTCACTCGACAGCAAATAGGAAGAAGCGCTCACCCAGTTCCTCTATGAGAACTGGGACATCTTTGCATGGAAACCTTCTGACATGACGGGTGTACCCAGGGGACTGGCTGAGCATTGTTTGCGAGTCGACCCGAAAGTGAAACCAGTCAAAGAACATCTTTGACGGTCCGCCATACAAAAGAGAAAAGCAATTGGTGAGGAAGTAGCTCGGCTCCTGGCAGCTAAGTTCATCCGCGAGATTTACCACTCCGAGTGGCTTGCCAATGTTGTTATGTTCCCCAAGAAGGACACTGACTTCGCATGTGCATTGACTTCAAGCATATCAATCGGGCCTGCCCGAAAGTTCGGCGTTCTGGGAACGGGGGTCCCTAGACTTGCCTGCCTGCGGCCCACGGCGTGGATGAGCCAGCAGGCCGTACGGCCCATCTTCACCAGCAAAGCACTCAAGACCCTCGCGAAGGGCCAAGCCTCGCGAGGCGGACGACGCAAGACCTACTCCAGGGTGGCCTAGCTGGGCAGGCTCACGAGGAGCGGAGATATCAAGGCAGGGCGAACCTCGCGAGGCTTTCGTGACGTGAGCCGTGACGATCGACACCTGGCGGGCGCCAGCGCACACAGCGTCCTTGTTTCCTCTTTGGTGCAAAGGGGGCAAGCGCAGCCGCGGAGTACTGAGGCATCAGGCAAAGGTTGCCATTTCGGTGTAACAAGACCAAGACCAAGGACTGCAAGACGGAGGTCATCGTGGAGCCCGGAGTAGCATCACCACCAGAAATTTGTGTAGGCGAAGACTACTTTTGTCAGGATAGCTTGTACTAGCTGTCCCACTTCAAATTAGCCCGCCATTGTTGGCTCCCTTCCCGCTCGATATTTGGGAAGAGGACCAGGGCCTCTATAAATAGGACTAGCCACCACAGTGGAGAGCGATGAAAAGACACACAAGCTCACCGAGCCCAAGAACGCCTCAACCTCGGGAGGCCGTTCTTCCCTTGTATTGTTCATCATCAGCCCAAGAGGCAATCCACCACCACCACACTGGAGTAGGGTGTTACACCGCAACAGTGGCCCGAACCAGTATAAACCCTGTGTCCATCTGTGTTGTGAGTTCGTCGAGTTCGTCCGCGAGATCCTAGCAAGCTAGAGAGTAGATCGGTTGGAGGGATAGACTTCACGCGCACCCCAGTGTTCGAACCTTAAGGGTTTGCCGGGACCCCAACCCCGACATTTGGCACGCCAGGTAGGGGTGCGCCATAGCTTCCTCTTCGTCACTCAACGCTCCGTCACCCTGTCGTCTCCATGGCGGACGCTCATCATGCTCGAGCTGAGCGTCGGGCTGCCCTCGCCGCCCGCGTCACTCAGAAGGCACTCGTCGGTGGGCCCCTCGTCGATCTCCGTCCCCCGCCACCAACGCAGCCACCGGTCCGGTGGGAAACAAGCAGCAGGCGTCCTTGCAACATCCTTCGGTGTGGCAGGACGGCCGCACCGCTACTCCGTCACTCGCTCTTGCTGGCTCTTCGTCTCATGTGCACCGCACTCCCCTGGAGGCACGGGCCGCGCTCATCGCGGAAAACGAGCTCCTGCGTTACATCCCTGTCGACAACGTCTATGAAGAGTGGCTCGACCGCGTCGCCGAGCTCGTCCGTGCCGCAGGGGGCTCTCTAGCACCGTCTCACTCTCTGCCTCCCCCTCAGTAGGCTGCGGGCAACGGGGCCCGTTGCGCGCCTCCACCACCTCGACCCCAAGACGGTGCATTGGCGCCAAGGCGCGCGCCTCTGCGACGCGATCCGCCGCGCCCGGCGCCTGCGCGTGAAGAAAGGAGCTGCCAAGAAGTACTGCGACTGCGAGACGCCGCACCAGCACTCCTCGCGCCACCTCATCAAGACCACGCGCTGCCTGTAGTGGCGCAGCGCGGACCTCGCCAAGACCAAGCTCCGCCCCCGAGACGGGGCCCGGCAACCACGGCAGGCTGCCGCACCTTCACCCCTGAGCTGCGTAGCGTTGCCTGGCCAGGCAAGTTCAAGCCAGATCTGCCTCCACGGTACGATGGCATCTCCGACCCTGCGGAGTTCCTGCAGCTCTATGAGTTGAGCATTAAAGCGGCCAATGGCGATGAGAAGGTCATGGCGAACTGGTTTCCCATGGCTCTCAAGGATGGGACCCGCTCCTGGCTCCTGAACCTGCAGCATGGCTCGATCTCCTCCTGGGACGAGATGTGCGACCGCTTCGTTGCCAACTTCCAGGGCACTCGTGACCGCCCACCGGTCACAGGCGACCTACGCCGCATCAAGCAACATCCAGGAGAGACCCTCCAGAAGTACATCCAGCGCTTCAACAGCACCCGCCTCAAGATTCCCAAGGTCTCGGACGTGGCCATCATCTCCGCGTTTTCCGACCGCGTCCGTGACGTCAAGATGAAGGAAGAGCTCGCCATCCATGAGGAGCTCTGCACATCTCAGGAGATGTTCAACCTGGCGACCAGGTGCGCAAGAGCTGAGGAGGGGCGCCTCTCTCTTCTGGAGCTGCCAGCTGCAGGAGTGGAGAAAAAGAAGGCCAAGGCCAAGGACGTGAAGCGCAAAGAGGCAGTCGTGCTCCCAGCGGAGCCCGGCACCAAGCGAGGCAGAGATCAGCCCGAGTCATCCAAGAACGGTCGACCCTTCTGCACCTTCCACAACCTGAACACCCACAACACCATCGACTGTCAAGAGCTCAGGGCTATTCGAGAAGGATGCTTCGGCCGATGCCCCGAGCGCAGCGACCGGGCTACAGCCGCGGAGGAGGACGTGGAGGCGGACGCTGGGACGACCGTGGCCCGCGCTAGGAGTGGTGCGACCGGCCTCGCGAGGACCGCTGGCAGGATCAACCTCGTGAGGGCGCCTGGAGGGACCCGCCTCGGGAGGATCGTCCCCAGGGCAACGCCGGTCTTCGCTCGTTGCTGCCACCAAGGAGGAACGACGACCATCACCAGGACGAGGGGGCTGGGGGCTTCCAGGAGCCGCGCGCGGTTGCCTGCATCCTGGGTGGCGCTCAGGCCCCAGCCTCTCAGCGCATCTTCAAACAGTTCACTCACGAAGTAAACACGGCGCTCCCCAAGCTCGAGGCCACACGCCAGCTCCGATGGTCCCAATGCGCCATCACCTTCAGCTCGGCCGACCAGCTCAGGTGCGCAGCCGCCGCTGGCACACTCCCTATGCTGTGCTCCCCAGTCATCAACAATGTGCAAGTCACCAAGACTCTCATCGACGATGGCGCAGGGCTCAACGTCCTATCCGCCGACACATTCGATAGCCTCCAAGTGCCCTATGAGCAGCTCCAACCAACCAAGCCTTTCTCTAGAGTGACTGACGGTTCCACCACACCAATAGGGCAGGTCCGCCTGCCTGTCACCTTCGGGGAGCGCAAGAATTACCGCACCAAGCTCATCGACTTCGACGTCGCACACATCCGCCTGCCGTACAACGCCATCCTCGGGTACCCAGCCCTGGCCAAGTTCATGGCAGTCACTCACCACGGCTACAACATCCTCAAGATGCCAGGAAGCGGGGGGATCATCACGGTCCCATGTGAAGAAAGGGATGCGGTGTGCTCCCTTGAGCGCGCCTTCCAAGCCGCGGCAATCGACAACCCTGACTGTGGAAGTGAGGGCCCTCCGGAGACCATCCCCAAGAAGAAGCTACCGCGCCATGCAGGACCCTAAGAAGATGGCGTCGCATCAGGAGCCTCGTCAGGATCGGCGCCCGCTCCAGGGGTGCCTCCCTCCACCGCATAGGAAAGCGCGCTCGGCACCCTCCTCGGGCAAGGCTCGGGGGCTCTCTTATGGAGGGCCTCAGACCTTGCCACTCTCACGAGGGAGGCGCTTGGGCACCACTTGGAAGCGTGCTTCACAGCATGTGTTCCGCAGGAGAGCATGAGGCGAGGAATGCCCACCATCCAGGAGTTCATCACCAAGACCACCCAAGAGCTACAAGACGCAAGAGCCATGCGTGGCGACAGCCGCTCACAGAGTGTGGCTCACCACCCAGGCGAGGGTGCTGAGCTGCGCGCCTGCATCGACATCCCAGGGCTCAACAGGGCAACATCTCAGGTACGCTTCTGGCCATCACGCGCGGGCCGCTGTGAGGGTCCACCGCACAGCTACGTTCGCATGCCCTTCGGCTTGCCGAGCGCGGCGTCAGCCTATCAGCGCAACCTGCGACAAGTCCAGGCGGCTCAGGAGGCCAGGTTTCACGTCGTTCGGGAGGAGATGGCGACAGCCTTCAGGGAACCTCCTGAGCTCCCAGAGCCTCCTTAGGCTCAGGGTCCCAGTGGCTCATGAGGAGTCATTCCTTTGACGCGTGGCTTCAGCTGCACTGGCTCTACTTCATCTACAGACCCAGGTGACATCTTCCAAGTTTGTCTAAGCTAGGAGCGCCCCTCGGGCTGCACTATTACCAGGCCACGTGGGTCCGTCCCTACAGCATGTCCCCCTTTTACATATGTCTTTAGCTTACCTTGCTGGGGGCGCCCCTTGGGCTACATCATCCCCACGCCGCTCGGGCCAGACCCAGTGGCATGTATCTTCTTGCATTTATCCTAGTCGATCTGCTCTTCATGCTTAACCTGCCAACTGCTATCACCTGCTCGATCATCACCCCCCTCGAGGCCCCTACACAGGCACAGCGCTGGTGCATCGGTCCGTCCCTTGCACGACCGACAAATCTGAGTGGTCGAGCTCTGGCTCGCGGCACGCGCTGTGCACGTCACCTCATCAGGCCCTCAGTGCCTTCACTTCATCCGGACCAACCAGCGGCAGTAACGACCAACCATGTTTCTCCTTGTGCTTGTTCACAGGAACCCCGCGGGAAGGATAGCAGGCGGCACCGCGAGTCTCCTTTCCTCTCGTGCGACTCGCTTGCGCGTTAAAAGGGGGACTCCTGAGCATCGTGACTTAGGAGCTCTTACTGGCTCTCCAGCCCTCACCCCCTGGCCTTGACCACGGCATCGCGACCTGGCATACCAGCGGCGGCTGAGCTCGCTCGAGGGCCGGGACCTAAGGACGTAGAGCATTAAGGGGAGCTTGGGAGAAGGAAAACTCGCACGGGCCGGCCTAGCTATGTCGCGTAAGTTGGCGCACAGCCCTAGCGCAACGTCGGGAATCACCGCGAAGTCATCAAGATAAGTTTCGCCCTCAGATCAGCAAAACATTTGGGCCCCATAGTCGGTCACCCATACCGCAACCCCGTTGTGGCCAAGTCATCTCCCTTTCTTTCCTTGCAATGGCCGCTTGGGCGCTAAGGGGGACCTCCTGAGCATCGCGCCTCAGGGGCTCTTACTGGACCTCGGTCCGCGCACCTCCTGGCCTTGACCACGACATCGTGACCTGGCATACCAGCGACGGCTGTAGCCGCCTTGGGACCGGGACCCGTCGGCATAGAGCAACAAGCTATCGCAAGAAAGGGGAGGCCGAGCCTTAACGAGATGAGCGTTCATCAAATTTTCACAACAAGGAAAATAGGTACAAAGGCATTGCCGATCCTTACATGCCCCCACAGGGTGATTCATGATTCTTCGCAGGAAACAAAAGCTGATGCTGGAGGGATCCTATCTACATCCTCCCATGGCGGACGCCATCATCAACAATGGGCCACGGGAGGCCGGCGCCAACCCCATCCAGATCAGCGGCGGCAGCGGCCGGAAGCCGCGGCCTTGCCCCGGGCACGGCGAGAGCTCGGGGGGACGTAGCTGTCGTCACTCGTCTCCGGAGTCTCCTGGAGCTCGGGAGAACTGTTGGATTCCCAAGGGCTGCTGCTGCTGGGGTAGTCGCGGGCGAAATGTGCATCAACCTCGCGCTCCTCTCCAGAGCAGCACTCCAAGCAGCGGCCCTCGGCATCAAAGACCTTGAAGAGAAGCGTGGAGGCGCCGTCGTACTTGAAGTGAATCGCGAGGGCACCCCTCGCGCGACAGATCCGCACAATCTCACCCCAGCCGCAAGTCATGAAGATTTTGCCAATGGGAACCGCTTCAATCTTCGCTCTGATCGCCGGAGCGCCACAATCGGCATGCTGCAGCCATAGCTCGAGAGGCCCCCTCAGCGGCATCACGTCAGAGAAGAACCGTGGGAAGCGGATCCAGGAGTTCGGAGGCGTCGGCGTCCACAGCACCAGCTCGCGCGAGGAGTCCACCGTGTGGACAGCCCGCGTCGCCGAGGCGCGGCGGTCCCGGGTGCGGTGAGGGTGACGCTGCTCGCCACTTCGTCCTCCTGAGCCTACGGCTGGGCCGTACAAGGGTAGCGGGTACCCCGGCGGAGGGCGCTCGCACAAAGGCCTCGCCACCACCTGCAACGCCGCCTTGTCACGGCGATTGATCGACCTCTTCTTCGGCGGGAGTGGCTCCGGGGCATCCCGGGGGGCTTTCCCCTTCTCCTCGGTGGAGAATCTTCTGATGGGCGCCATTGGAGCAAGCAGTGGAGCAAGAAGGAGGAAGCAAGCAAGGAAGGGATGGGCAACGAGGGCTTCGCCCCCCCCCCCCCCCCTTTATACAAAGAGAATGCCAACCGGTGTCTCCCACGATCACAGGTAATGATGGTTTCCCTTGAATGTCGCAGGGACTTGTCTAGTCGTGCAGTCGCCGAAGCAGCATGGGGAAGCGGAGACGCCCACGTTCAATCAACCACCACGCGTCAACCGAGGCCACGGGCTTTTGGGGGCCCGCGGCGCTTCGAGCTTGAACCTTGTCTTCGCCGTGAAGCCAAGCCCGTGCGCACCTTGGGCCCAGGGGCTACTGTCGGTGTTCTGGGAACGGGGGTCCCCAGACTTGCCTGCCTGCGGCCCACGGCGTGGATGAGCCAGCAGGTCGTACGACCCATCTTCACCAAGAAAGCACTAAAGACCCTCGCGAGGGGCCAAGCCTCGTGAGGAGGACGATGCAAGACCTCCTCCAGGGTGGCCTAGCTGGGCAGGCTCACGAGGAGCGGAGATCTCAAGGCGAGGCGAACCTCACGAGGCTTTTGTGACGTGAGCCGTGACGATCGACACCAGGCGGGAGCCAGCGCGCATAGTGTCCTTGTTTCCTCTTTGGTGCAAAGGGGGCAAGCACAGCCGCGGAGTACCGAGGCATCAGGCAAAGGTTGCCATTTTGGTGCAACAAGACCAAGACCAAGGACTACAAGACAGAGGTCATCGTGGAGCCCGGAGTAGCGTCACCACCAGAACTTTGTGCAGGCGAAGACTACTTTTGTCAAGATAGCTTGTACTAGTTGTCCCCCTTCAAATTAGCCTGCCATTGTAGGCTCCCTTCCCGCTCGATATTTGGGAAGAGGACCAGGGCCTCTATAAATAGGACTAGCCACCACAGTGGAGAGCGACGAGGAGACACACAAGCTCACCGAGCCCAAGAACGCCTCAACCTCAGGAGGCTGTTCTTCCCCTGTATTGTTCATCAGCAGCCCAAGAGGAAATCCACCACCACCACACTGGAGTAGGGTGTTACACCGCAACGGTGGCACGAACCAGTATAAACCCTATGTCCATCTGTGTTGTGAGTTCGTCGAGTTCGTCCGCGAGATCCTAGCAAGCTAGAGCGTAGATCGGTTATCGGGACAGACTACGCGCGCACCCCAGTGTTCGAACCTTAAGGGTTTGTCGGGACCCCAACCCCGACAGAAATATCATTTTCCTCTCCCCCGCATCGACCAAATTGTCGATTCGACCGCGGGGTGTGAGCGTTGTCTTTCCTAGGCACCTATTCCGGGTACCATCAGATCCGACTGTATGGACCCGACGAGATAAAAACAGCTTTCATCACTCCATTCAGGTGCTTTTGTTATGTCACGATGCCATTTTGTCTCAATAAAGCTGGGGCCACATTCATGAGGATGATTCAGAAGTGTATGCTCACTCAAATCAGTCAGAATGTGGAAGCATACATGGATGACATTGTGGTCAAGTCGCGTAAAGGTTCCGACCTGCTGACTGACCTTACTGAAACCTTTGCCAACCTGAGAAGATATGATATCAAGATTAACCCATCAAAGTGTACTTTCATAGTTCCTGGCGGGAAGTTACTCGGCTTCCTCGTTTCCGAACGAGGGATCGACGCGAACCCAGAGAAAGTTGGGGCCATACTCCGGATGAAACGCCCTGTGCGCGTGCATGATGTCCAGAACCTTACTGGTTGTTTGGCCTCCTAGAGTCGATTCATTTCTCGCCTCGGTGAAAAGGCATTGCCTCTTTACCGATTGATGAAGAAATCTGACAAGTTCGAGTGGACTCCTGAAGCTGATGCAGCATTTGCAGATCTCAAAGCCCTGCTTTCCACCCAGCCGGTGCTCGTTGCCCCAATCAGCAAAGAGCCTTTACTGCTTTACATTGCAGCCACTAGACAAGTTGTCAGTACTGTACTCACAGTCGAGCGGGAAGAAGAAGGAAAAGCCTATAAAGTCCAGCGCCCAGTATACTATGTTTCTGAAGTTTTAACTCCATCCAAGCAGAGATATCCACATTATCAGAAGCTGGTTTATGGGATTTACATGACCACGAAGAAGGTTTCGCATTATTTCTCTGATCACTCCATTACAGTCGTCAGCGACGCACCATTATCAGAAATTCTGAACAACAGAGATGCAACTGGTCGAGTGGCAA
Source organism: Triticum urartu (assembly GCF_003073215.2). NCBI lineage: Eukaryota > Viridiplantae > Streptophyta > Magnoliopsida > Poales > Poaceae > Triticum > Triticum urartu. The sequence goes on along the minus strand of NC_053024.1, from coordinate 438,616,374 downwards.
AATGGGCGATTGAACTCCTTCCCTTAGATATCAAGTTTGAGGCAAAGAAAGCTATCAAGTCCCAGGCAATAGCAGATTTCCTCGCCGAGTGGGTCAAACAGCAACTGCCGACTCAGATTCACTCGGATCACTGGACAATATTCTTTGATGGATCTAAGATGCTGAATGGGTCTAGTGCTGGGGTGGTATTGGTACCCCCCCCCCCCCCGAGGCTACAAGCTCCGCTATGTTCTCCAAATCCATTTCGATTCCTCCAACAACGAAGCTGAATATGAGGCACTTTTGTATGGTTTGCGTATGGCCATTTCACTAAGTGGCCGTCGCCTCATGGTCTACAGCGACTCAGATTTGGTGGTGAATCAAGTGATGAAGGAATGGGATGTCAGAAACCCAGCTATGACTAGATACTGCAATGCGGTGAGAAAGTTAGAGAAGAAGTTTGAAGGTTTAGAACTCCATCATATACCCTGACTGAAAAATCAAGCGGCGGATGATTTAGCGAAGATAGGCTCCAAGAGGGAAGCCATTCCCAGTATTGTGTTTTTGGAGCATATTCATACACCTTCAGCCCAGGAAGATCCTTTCACTGAAGAGCCCCCGCAACCAAATAGCGCCACTAATCTGACTGAAGTCGAAGTCCCGGCCGTGGTCGACTTGATCATGGAGGTTCTGGTCATCACTCCCGACTGGACACTACCATACATTGCGCACATCCTCAGAAAGGAACTCCCAGAGGACAAAGAAGAGGCCCGATAGATCATCCGCCAATCCAAAGCTTTTACTGTGATAAGAGGGCAGTTGTTTAGAGAAAGTGTAACTGGAGTCAGCCAGAAATGCATAACACCAGAGGAAGGTCGAGTGATCCTCAACGACATCCACTCGGGGACTTGTGGTCACCATGTGTCCTCTCGGACCATTGTGGCCAAAGCATACCAAGCAGGATTTTATTGGCCACGGGCAAATGAGATGGCACAATAAATAGTCGACAAATGCGAAGGTTGCCAGTTTTACTCCAACATGTCTCACAAGCCTGCGTCAGCCCTGAACACCATTCCACTCGTCTGGCCCTTTGCTGTTTGGGGTTTGGACATGGTTGGACCTCTGAGAACAGGTAGGAGCAGCTTCACTCATGTGCTCATGGCAGTCGACAAATTCACCAAATGGATTGAAGCCAAACCTATCAAAAGTCTTGAAGCCAGTACTGCGTTCAGTTTCATCAGAGTTAACATTCAGATATGGTGTTCTGCACAGCATCATCACTGACAACGGCTCGAACTTCGATTCGGATGATTTCAAAGCCTTCTGTGCTTCCCAAGGCACTCGAGTCGACTATGCTTTAGTCGCCCACCCCCAGTCAAATGGACAAGCTGAAAGAGCAAATGGGTTGATCCTCAAAGGACTGAAACCCCAACTGATGCGTGATCTCAAACATGCAGCAGGCGCCTGGGTCGATGAACTTCCGTCGGTACTTTGGGGTTTGAGGACGACTCTGAATCGGTCGACTGGTCAAACTCCATTCTTCTTGGTCTATGGAGCTGAAGATGTGCTCCCGAGTGACTTGCTTCACAATGCACCTAGAGTCGAGCTCTTCTTAGAAGCTGAAGCAGAACAGGCTCGGCAAGATGCAGTTGATCTCCTGGAAGAGGAAAGAGAGATGGCTCTGATCCGATCGACCATTTATCAGCAAGACCTGCATCAATTCCACGCCAGAAACATGAGGGGTCGAGCATTTCAGGAAGGAGATTTGGTTCTTCGAGTGGATCAACAGAAGCCACACAAGCTCGCCCCTACTTGGGAAGGTCCCTTCATCATCACCAAAGTGCTTCACAACGGGGCGTACCACCTCTACAACGTCGAGCATAAGAAAGACGAGCCACGCGCTTGGAATATGGAGTTGCTCCGCCCCTTTTACACTTAAGCATTCAAACTATTGAGATGTAATAAGAAATACCCTTTAGTTTGATTATCAAAGACACGGTTTTACAGTCTTCTAAATGGTCGTTGTTCCTTTTTTGTATGTTCTAAATCCCTCAGTGGGTGCCTTAGATGCGAATCTGTTTCGCCTAAGTTTAACAAATCCTACCGAGTGATGAGCAAGTCTCTCACTCGGGGGCTTAGCTGCGAATCCGTTTCGCCTAAGTTGAAAAAAATCCTACCGAGTGGTGAGCAAGTCTCTCACTCGGGGGCTTAGCTGCGAATCCGTTTCACCTAAGTTGAAAAAATCCTACCGAGTGGTGAGCAAGCCTCTCACTCAGAGGCTTAACTGCAGTCCAGTACTCGCCTAAGTTGAAAAAATCATACCGAGTGGTGAGCAAGCCTCTCACTCGGAGGCTTAGCTGCAGTCTAGTACTCGCCTAAGTTTGAAAAATCCTACCGAGTGGTGAGCAAGCCTCTCACTCAGAGGCTTAGTTGCAGTCCAGTACTCGCCTAAGTTGAAAATCCTACCGAGTGGTGAGCAAGCCTCTCACTCGGAGGCTTAGCTGCAGTCCAGTACTCGCCTAAGTTTGAAAAATCCTACCGAGTGGTGAGCAAGCCTCTCACTCGGAGGCTTAGTTGCAGTCCAGTACTCGCTTAAGTTTAAAAAATCCCACCGAGTGATGAGCAAACCTCACACTCGGGGGCTTAGCTGCAGTCCAGTACTCGCCTAAGTTCAAAAAATCCCACCGAGCGATGAGCAAACCTCACACTCAGGGGCTTAGCTGCAGTCCAGTACTCGCCTAAGTTCAAAAAATCCCACCGAGTGATGAGCAAACCTCACACTCGGGGGCTTAGCTGCAGTCCAGTACTCGCGTAAGTTCAAAAAATCCCACCGAGTGATGAGCAAACCTCACACTCGGGGGCTTAGCTGCAGTCCAGTTGTCGCCTAAGTTCAAAAAATCCCACCGAGTGATGAGAAAACCTCACACTCGGGGGCTTAGCTGCAGTCCAGTACTCGCCTAAGTTCAAAAAATCCCACCGAGTGATGAGAAACCTCACACTCGGGGGCTTAGCTGCAGTCCAGTACTCGCCTAAGTTCAAAAAATCCCACCGAGTGATGAGCAAACCTCACACTCAGGGGCTTAGCTGCAGTCCGATTGTCGCCTAAGTTCAAAAAATCCCACTGAGTGATGAGCAAACCTCACACTCGGGGGCTTAGCTGCAGTTCAGTACTCGCCTAAGTTCAAAAAAAAATCCCACCGAGTGATGAGCAAACCTCACACTCGGGGGCTTAGCTGCAGTCCAGTACTCGCCTAAGTTCAAAAAATCCCACCGAGTGATGAGCAAACCTCACACTCGGGGGCTTAGCCGCAGTCCAATACTCGCCCAAGTTCAAAAAATCCCACCGAGTGATGAGCAAACCTCACACTCGGGGGCTTAGCTGCAGTCCAATACTCGCCTAAGTTTGAAAAACACCCCTATCCACAAGGACGACGAGGAGCTGGTCGACTGCAACCCTCTCTTCGGAGCTGTGCCACAAGTACAACATGCACTCCATCCCTATCCGCAAGGACGACGAGGTGCAGGTCGACTACAACCCTCTCCTCGGAGCTGCGCCACAAGTACAATGTGCACTCCATCCCTATCCGCAAGGACGATGAGGAGTTGGTCGACTACAACCCTCTCCTCAGAGATGCGCCACAAGTACAACATGTGCTCCATCCCTATCCGCAAGGACGACAAGGTGCAGGTCAACTGCAACCCTCTCCTCAGAGCCGCACCACAAGTACAACGTGCACTCCATTCTCATCCGCAAGGACGATGAGGTGCAGGTTGACTGGGATATCCTCCTTAGAATTGCATCTCAAGTTCAAAGAATATTTAGAGTGAAGAACAAGTTCCACTCGAAGGCAAACGCAAGCACATGCAGAAGATAAACCAAGTTCGAATAGAATCTTAAAAGTTTCAGGACGAAGATAAAAGTACTCGGGCATCAGGCCCGAAGGAGTTTAACGGTTACAAAATCATTCGGCATTCCGACGCAAATTTAAGGGGAGGTATCAAGTTTGTTCACTCCGTAGGAGGAGGGCTTGCAGGCTCGACGAACTCGTCCAGATCGATCCCGTCAGCGATCCGAGTGGTAGGAGCAATGAAAGTCTCCATGAAGGATTGGAAGTCGTGTCTTTTGGTGTTAGCAACCTTGATCACCGCCAACTTCTCTTCTCGAGCTTCTTTGAAGTGGACCCTGACCAGCGATAGAGCCACGTCAGCACCGCATCGGGCAGAAGACTTCTTCCATTCCTGCACTCGACCAGGAACCTCATTGAGTCGAGTCATCAGAGACTAGAGATCATTCTGAAGCGTTGCCCTTGGCCAGAGTGATGTATCAATGCGTGACGTCACCACCTTCAAGCGAGCAAGATAACTGGTAACGCTAGCAACGCGAGATTCCAGCCGAAGCACATTCATGGCAGCCTCATCGCCGACTGGAGAAAGGATGGGATCCAAGCCCATCTCGATCTGTCCAGTTTCCTCTTCAAAGTTTTGGCAGAATTCTACAGATTCAAGGAGTTAATAAGTCGACTGATCCGCAGCGACTTGCAAAAAGTAAAACAGTCGGATAAAAAAAGGGGGGTACCTTCGAGCATAAGGAAGAGCTTCTTGGCGAGGGCTTTCAAATAAGCTTCCAAGTCGTTTCTCCTACAAGACATGCTTTCCAGCTGCTCATTCAGAGTCACCTTATCCTTCTTCAGACGAGTCGCCTCTCGGTTGGATTCAGTAAGAGACGACTTGAGCTTGGTTATTTCCTCCTCTAGCGCTTCGACCGAAGCCGGCTTTTTGTCAGCAAGGGCAGTCTTCTCCTGAGCCTCCTTTTGCGCAGCTGCAAGGTCGAGGTCCTTCTTTGCCAGAGCCAGCCTCATTTTCTCTGCAAAACACACATTTGGGTCAAATAGAAGTACGAAGGGATAACTTGAAGGATGGTCAAGATAAGCAGTCGACAGGCCGTTACCTTCCGTACCAGCAACTTCATCTTGAGCCTTTTTTAAGTTCTGTTGGGCCAGCTCCAAGTCAAGGTTGAGTTGCCTCTGCTTTTCCTCGAATTCAGCGAATTTGGAGATAAGCGCACAGGATTTCTACAATGAGTAAAAGACATGTCAGTGGACAAGATCAAAGATTGTTTACTTCCGAGTGAATAAAACTTTAAAGACTACTGCAGAATCAAACATTCTACAGTAGTCTCGGGGACTACACCCAGTGGGTGCACTTAGCGTGCCCCCACTGGTTCAGATTCCACTCGACACGGCCCGCCTAGACCGAGTGGAAGAAGAAGAAAAAAGAGAAAGAAGTACTCAGACGCCAACCGATTGCCAACAGTCGACTGCGGTCTCGGGGACTACACCCAGTGGGTGCACTTAGCATGCCCCCACAGATTCAGATTCCACTCAACACGGCCTGCCCAGACCGAGTGGAAGAGTGAAAACAACAAAGATGGCAAAACACCTAGTGGGTGTGCAGATGCGAAGTGCAGGACAACAAGGGATTACACGGAGAAAAGTATTCAGGTAGAATATCCTAACAGAACAAGTTCAGCCGGAAGCCAACTTACTTGGACATTGGCTCGAAGGGCCGCGCTGGCGTCGTAAGCAGCCTGACTGTTTTCGTGCACCACCTTCACCCGCTCCATCATTATGCCAGCCTGGCGAATGACTTTCGCAGCAGCATCCGCCTGGCTTTCTGGAACGTGATGAGTGGTGAAGAATGGGACTGACGGTCCAGACACAGTAGCTTGAAGTTCTGAGGTATGAAGTTGGACGGTTGAAGCAAGCACTGGCACGGTCGACGATGTGGGGCGTACACTCGACACTGGATCAGCAAAAGTAACAAAAACCCTGCTCACGTCTTCAAGCTGTTGAACTACTGGCTCTGCCGCCAGTTCTGATTGGGATGTCTTTCCAGCTGATGCCTTCTTGTTCCTCTTGGGCCTCAGTGGCACGTCCTCGTCATCATCTGGAAGCTCAATGATATTGGGAGGGGCTGCAAAGAGATCAGTCGACCCCAGATCAGTCGTCAGAATTTAATCGACCAAGTAACCAAGGACAGGATTACGGGAGTTGTACCTGGGTTGGAGGTAACTGCATCTTCCATCTCTTCATCTTCATACTTGTGGGTGGAAGTCCCGAAGGTAGCAGCTCTACAAATTTCAATATTCAGTCGGTCACGTCTATCGCACCGAGTCAACCAAAGAATTAGGTCTGATTATTACCCAGAGACAGTAGGAATGGCCACTTTGATCTTGGGCAAAGCCTTCGGTGGTTTGGATGACGCAGCTTTCAGTTGTTTCGGCGCCTTGTCAGTCGGCGCTAGAGACGACGCAGCTTTCGGTTACTTCGGTGCCCTCTCAGTCGGCACTGGGGAAGACGTCCAAGGGCGCTTCGACGACTCTCTAGTCGGTGCGGTCACTTTGTCGGGGATGCTTGCCGAGTCATGAGTGTGCTTGGATCTTTTTCCCCTACGAGGAGGTGAATTGACATCTTCTTCATCACTCGAGTCGTCACTCTCCTCGTCCTCCTCTTCGTCATAGTGCCACTCACCGCTCTCACCCCCGCTCGCCTCCCCCTCCGGATCCTGCTCCTACTCCCCGTTGGGCATCGAGTACATCTCAGTAAGGGCCTGAAAGATAACAAGCAAAGCAAAAATCAGCCGGTTGTCAACAAGCGGTTACATGATGAATCAAGAAAACACTCGGCAATCCAGAGTCGGACCTGGTCTGGCTGGCGCGAGTTGTCGAATGGAGGGACTCTCCTGGACCCCCTGGGGTTATCCTTGTTGCCAGTGATGCCTTTCAGCCACTTCTCCACCGTGTCCTCGTCAACCTCCTCCGGGTGGATCCGAGTGGAATCCTCAATACTCGAGTACATCCACATCGGATGGTCACGGGCTTAGAGCGGCTGGATGCGTCGTTTAAGGAAGACCTCCAACAGATCCATACCGGTCACACCGTCCCGGATGAGCTGGACCACCCGCTCGACCAACACCTTCACCTGTGCCTTCTCTTCTGGGATCACTTTCAAGGCGGAGGGCTTCTCGACCCGAGCCATGGAGAAAGCAGGAAGTCCGGTCGACTGACCTGGAGTCGGCTGGTCTTTGCAATAAAACCAGGTCTGTTGGGGAACGTAGCAATTTCAAAATTTTCCTACGCACATGCAAGATCATGGTGATGCATAGCAACAAGAGGGGAGAGTGTGTCCACGTACCCTCATAGACCGAAAGTGGAAGCGTTAGCACAACGCGGTTGATGTAGTCGTACATCTTCACGATCCGACCGATCAAGTACCGAACACACGGCACCTCTAAGTTCTGCACATGTTCAACTCGATGACGTCCCTTGAACTCCGATCCAGCCGAGCTTTGAGGGAGAGTTCCGTCAGCACGACGGCGTGGTGAGATGTTGATTTTCTACCGTCGTAGGGCTTCGCCTAGGCACCGCTACGATATTATCGAGGTGGACTATAGTGGAGAGGGGCACCGCACACGGCTAAAATATCCAAGAGATCAATTGTTGTGTCTCCAAGGGGTGCCTCCCTCCCCGTATATAAAGGAGTGGAGGAGGAGAGAGGCCGGCCACCCTAGGCGCGCCCCATGAGGAGTCCTACTCCCACCGGGAGTAGGACTCTCCCTTTTCCATGTGGGAGTAGGAGAGGAGAGGGAAGGAGAGAGAGGGGAAAGGAAAGGGGGCGCCCCCCCTCCTTGTCCAATTCAGACTGGGGGGGAGGGGGCGTGCGGCTGCCCTTTGGCCGCCCCTCCTCTTCTCCATTAGGGCCCAATAGGCCCATTAGTCTCCCCGGGGGGTTCCAGTAACCCCCCGGTACTTCGGTATATGCCCGAAACTCCCCGAAACCATTCCGGTGTTCGAACATAGTCGTCCAATATATCGATATTTATGTCTCGAGCATTTCGAGACTCCTTGTTATGTCCGTGATCACATCTAGGACTCCGAACTACCTTCGGTACATCAAAAACAATAAACTCGTAATATAACCGTCATCGAACTTTAAGCGTGCGGACCCTACGGGTTCGAGAACTATGTAGACATGACCGAGACACATCTCCGGTCAATAACCAATAGCGGAACCTGGATGCTCATATTGGTTCCTACATATTCTACGAAGATCTTTATCGGTCAAACCGCATAATAACATATGTTGTTCCTTTTGTCATCGGTATGTTACTGAAGGAAATATGCCCTAGAGGCAATAATAAAGTTATTATTTATTTCCCTATATAATGATAAATGTTTATTATTCATGCTAGAACTGTATTAATCGGAAACATAATACATGTGTGAATACATAGACAAACAGTATGTCACTAGTATGCCTCTACTTGACTAGCTCGGTGAATCAAAGATGGTTAAGTTTCCTAGCCATAGACATGAGTTGTCATTTGATTAACGGGATCACATCATTAGAGAATGATGTGATTAACTTGACCCATTCCGTTAGCTTAGCACTTGATCGTTTAGTTTGTTGTTATTGCTTTCTTCATGACTTATACATGTTCCTATGACTATGAGATTATGCAACTCCGTTTACCGGAGGAACACTTTATGTGCTACCAAACGTCACAACGTAACTGGGTGATTATAAACATGCTCTACAGGTGTCTCCAAAGGTACATGTTGGGTTGGCGTATTTCGAGATTAGGATTTGTCACTCTGATTGTCGGAGAGGTATCTCTGGGCCCTCTCGGTAATGCACATCACTTAAGCCTTGCAAGCATTGCAACTAATGAGTTAGTTGCGAGATGATGTATTACGGAACGAGTAAAGAGACTTGCCGATAACGAGATTGAACTAGGTATTGAGATACCGATGATCGAATCTTGGGCAAGTAACATACCGATGACAAAGGGAACAACGTATGTTGTTATGCGGTCTGACCGATAAAGATCTTCATAGAATATGTAGGAGCCAATATGAGCATCCAGGTTCCACTATGGTTATTGACCGGAGACGTGTGTCGGTCATGTCTACATTGTTCTCGAACCCGTAGGGTCCGCACGCTTAACGTTACGATGACAGTTTCATTATGAGTTTATATATTTTGATGTACTGAAGGTTGTTCGGAGTCTCGGATATGATCACGGACATGATGAGGAGTCTCGAAATGATCGAGACATAAAGATCGATATATTGGACGGCTATATTCGGACACCGGAAGTGTTTCGGGTGATTTCGGAGAAAACCGGAGTGCCGGAAGGGTTACCGGAACCCCCCGGGGAAGTATTGGGCCTTAGTGGGCCTGAGGGGAGAGAGAGGGCAGCAGCCCAGGAGGTGGCGCGCCCCCTCCCATGGGGAGTCCGAATTGGACTAGGGGAGGGGGCGCGGCCCCTCTTTCCCTCTCCCTCTCCCTCTCTTTCCTTCCCCCTTCTCTCTTCCTAGTTGGACTAGGAAAGGGGAGTCCTACTCCTACTAGGAGGAGGACTCCCCCTCCTTGGCGCGCCCCAAGGGCCGGCCAGCCTCTCCCCCTTGCTCCTTTATATACAGGGGCAGGGGGGCACCTCTAGACACACAAGTTGATCTTCGTGATCGTTCTCTTAGCCGTGTGCGGTGCCCCCCTCCACCATAATCCTCGATAATATTGTAGCGGTGCTTAGGCGAAGCCCTGCGACGATAGAACATCAAGATCGTCACCACACCGTCATGCTGACGGAACTCTTCCCCGACACTTTGCTGGATCGGAGTCCGGGGATCATCATCGAGCTGAATGTGTGCTAGAACTCGAAGGTGTCGTAGTTTCGGTGCTTGATCGGTCGGGCAGTGAAGATGTACGACTACATCAACCGCGTTGTGCTAACGCTTCTGCTTCCGGTCTACGAGGGTACGTAGACAACACTCTGCGCTCCCGTTGCTATGCATCACCATGATCTTGCGTGTGCGTAGGAAATTTTTTGAAATTACTATGTTCCCCAACAGTGGCATCCGAGCCAGGTTTTATGCATTGATGTAATATGCGCGAGTAGAACACAAGTAAGTTGTGGGCGATATAAGTCATACTACTTACCAGCATGTCACACTTTGGTTCGGCGGTATTGTTGGATGAAGCGGCCCGGACCGACATTACGCGTACGCTTACGCGAGACTGGTTTTACCGCTGTGCTATGCACACAGGTGACTAGCGGGTGTCAGTTTCTCCAACTTTAGTGGAACCGAGTGTGGCTACGCCCGGTCCTTGCAAAGGTTAAAACAGCACCAACTTGACAAACTATCGTTGTGGTTTTGATGCGTAGGTAAGAACGGTTCTTGCTAAGCCCGTAGCAGCCACGTAAAACTTGCAACAACAAAGTAGAGGACGTCTAACTTGTTTTTGCAGGGCATGTTGTGATGTGATATGGTCAAGACATGATGCTAAATTTTATTGTATGAGATGATCATGTTTTGTAACCGAGTTATCGGCAACTGGCAGGAGCCATATGGTTGTCGCTTTATTGTATGCAATGCAATCGCCCTGTAATGCTTTACTTTATCACTAAGCGGTAGCGATAGTCGTAGAAGCATAAGATTGGCGAGACGACAACGATGCTATGATGGAGTTCAAGGTGTCGGGCCGGTGACGATGGTGATCATGACGGTGCTTCGAAGATGGAGATCGCAAGCACAAGATGATGATGGCCATATCATATCACTTATATTGATTGCATGTGATGTTTATCTTTTATGCATCTTATCTTGCTTTGATTGACGGTAGCATTTTAAGATGATCTCTCGCTAATTATCATGAAGTGTTCTCCTTGAGTATGCACCGTTGTGAAAGTTCTTCGTGCTGAGACACCACGTGATGATCGGGTGTGATAGGCTCTACACTCAAATACAATGGGTGCAAAACAGTTGCACATGCGGAATACTCAGGTTATACTTGACGAGCCAAGCATATACAGATATGGCCTCAGAACACGGAGACCGAAAGGTCGAGCGTGAATCATATAGTAGATATGATCAACATATTGATGTTCACCAATGAAGCTACTCCATCTCACGTGATGATCGGACATGGTTTAGTTGACTTGGATCACGTGATCACTTAGAGGATTAGAGGGATGTCTATCTAAGTGGGAGTTCTTTAGTAATATGATTAATTGAACTTAAATTTATCATGAACTTAGTACCTGATAGTATCTTGCTTGTTTATGTTTGATTGTAGATAGATGGCCCGTGCTGTTGTTCTGTTGAATTTTAATGCGTTCCTTGAGAAAGCAAAGTTGAAAGATGATGGTAGCAATTACACGGACTGGGTCCGTAACTTGAGGATTATCCTCATTGCTGCACAGAAGAATTACGTCCTGGAAGCACCGTTGGGTGCCAGGCCTGCTGCTGGAGAAACACCAGATGTTATGAACGTCTGGCAGAGCAAATCTGATGACTACTTGATAGTTCAGTGTGCCATGCTTTACGGCTTAGAATCGGGACATCAACGACGTTTTGAACGTCATGGAGCATATGAGATGTTCCAGGAGTTGAAGTTAATATTTCAAGAAAATGCCCGGATTGAGAGATATGAAGTCTCCAATAAGTTCTATAGCTGCAAGATGGGGGAGAACAGTTCTGTCAGTGAGCATATACTCAAAATGTCTGGGTATAATAATCACTTGATTCAATTCGGAGTTAATCTTCCAGATGATTGCGTCATTGATAGAATTCTCCAATCACTTCCACCTAGCTACAAGAGCTTCGTGATGAACTATAATATGCAAGGGATGAATAAGACAATTCCCGAGCTCTTCGCAATGCTGAAAGCTACGGAGGTAGAAATCAAGAAGGAGCATCAAGTGTTGATGGTCAACAAGACCACTAGTTTCAAGAAAAAGGGCAAAGGGAAGAAGAAGGGGAACTTCAAAAAGAACAGCAAGCAAGTTGCTGCTCAGGAGAAGAAACCCAAATCTGGACCTAAGCCTGAAACTGAGTGCTTCTACTGCAAGCAGACTGGTCACTGGAAGCGGAACTGCCCCAAGTATTTGGCGGATAAGAAGGATGGCAAGGTGAACAAAGGTATATATGATATACATGTTATTGATGTGTACCTTACTAATGCTCGCAGTAGCACCTGGGTATTTGATACTGGTTCTGTTGCTAATATTTGCAACTCGAAACAGGGACTACGGATTAAGCGAAGATTGGCTAAGGACGAGGTGACGATGCACGTGCGAAATGGTTCCAAAGTCGATGTGATCGCGGTCGGCACGCTACCTCTACATCTACCATCGGGATTAGTATTAGACCTAAATAATTGTTATTTGGTGCCAGCGTTGAGCATGAACATTATATCTGGATCTTGTTTGATGCGAGACAGTTATTCATTTAAATCAGAGAATAATGGTTGTTCTATTTATATGAGTAATATCTTTTATGGTCATGCACCCTTGAAGAGTGGTCTATTCTTATTAAATCTCGATAGTAGTGACACACATATTCATAATGTTGAAGCCAAAAGATGCAGAGTTGATAATGATAGTGCAACTTATTTGTGGCACTGCAGTTTAGGTCATATCGGTGTAAAGCGCATGAAGAAACTCCATACTGATGGACTTTTGGAACCACTTGATTATGAATCAGTTGGTACTTGCGAACCGTGCCTTATGGGCAAGATGACCAAAACACCGTTCTCCGGTACTATGGAGAGAGCAATTGTAACGCCCCGAGACCGATGTGCCAGTTGTCGTCCAGTTATTCGCCGTCGTTGCCATGCCATTTGATTGCATGTTGCATCTTTTCATGTCATCATCCGCATTGCATCATCATGTTTTCAAAACTTGCATCCGTCCCGGTCTCCTCGTCCTCTCTGTTATCCGTTCTGAGCCGAACTACACTTGCACGCGCCCGTGGCATGTCCGAAATAGTATTTTATAAGTGGCTGAAAAATGTTCTCGGAATGGGATGAAAGTTGGCATGCGGTGTTTTTATGTTGTAAGTAGGCCGCCTGCCAAGTTTCATCGCGTTCGGAGTCTGTTTGATAGCCCAACCGTTAACTATAGCGACAATATAGTCAGTTAAAACGTCAGACGTTTTCGGTCTCCGGAAACAGTCGCCGGGCCTCCCTCTCTTCTCTTCTCTCAGCTCGAGACCGTCTACGTAGCCCACCTAGTCCATCCTCCTTCCCCTCTTCGCTTCCGGAGTTGTCCGATGCGACCGCATGGTCTGAAACCCTCTCTGCACAGTGCATCGAACCCCTCACGTGCGCGTCCGAAATTGTCCCGGACCCGACCCGAGCGGTCGTCACCGATGGGTCCGGAACATCCCCAAACATCTACAAAACATCTCCGTTTTCTCTTTTGGACTCCCTAGTTTATTCTCCCAACCGTCCGATCTTGATCGGAGGGACGAGATAGCCCCTAACCTAATCTTCCTGAGATATATATATTTGACCAACCCTAAATTTGAGGAGGCTTGTCCCGTCATTCCTTTCGGCCGCCGCCACTCTCCCTTGTTTTTAGCACCACCCCAATCGACAGCTTCCACCTTGCCCCGATCCAGATCCTCCCGCACCACCAAGCTCTTCCTCGCGCCCGTGAACTGCCTCCCGGCCCTTAGGAGCTCAAAGCGCTGCCGCTCCTCGTCGGATCCGCGACTACCCCCTCTGACCTGCTCCATTCCGGCCAGTCCCCGGCGAATCCACCCTGAGTCTCGCGCCATCACCCGCCGAAGCATGCCGCCGGGCCCCTGTTCGCCCCTGTTTCGCTCGCGCTGGCCTCGTCAGGTCTTAGCGCCCGCAGCCTCGCTTGAGGTCCAGATCGGGAGGAACCTGAGCTCCTCCATCTTCGTGCAGCGCTGACGACCTCGAGCACAGCCCCGCCAAGCCCCCTGCAAGCCGTCGCCGACCGCTGCCACCGGCGCCCGCAGGAGCTCGCCACCGAAGATGGGCACCGCCACGCCCGTTCCCCTCTTTCTCTTCTCTCTCTCACGCGTCTCTCTTTCTCTATGTTCCGCTGCAACAGGGAGCACGCCAAGCCGCCGCCAGGAACGACCTCCACCGCCCAGGGCCTTCCCTCGCGTCATCGCCGTCGACCTGCGGAGGGACCCGCCATGGCCATCCTCGTCTTAAAGATGCGTTCCCCGCGCCCGATTTCGGCGCTCTCAGCATGCCCATCACCGGAGGCTGCCGTCCCGCACCCCTCCATCCCCCGCGCCTCCGTCTCTCCCTCGCCGCCGTTCCCCTTCTTCCTCTGTTTCCTGTACGAGCGAGGAGAATGACCGAGCTCCCCTGCATCGCCATGACCCTGCAACTGTCTCTGTTTTCAGACGAGAAGGAGCAGCTCGCTCGCCTTCCGTTGACCACGGCCGGGCCATGTCTCGCGCCGCTCGGCCTAGCGCCAACTCCCGCGGCCTCATTCGCCTGGCGGCCTGCCTTCCCTTCGCCCGATTGACCGCGGCCCAGCTGCCCCTCTCACCTGACTGGGCCTGGCCCATGGTGAGCGCACAGACTGCCCAATTCAGCCCGCCTATGTTTTTTTCCGTGCTCTGCGATTTTGTCTAATTATCCAGGAGTTTACAGTTTTACAGAAAAACCCTTATGTTCATGCATTTAATATCTTACAAACCGTGCATCGGTTTAAAATGTTTTAAATATGTAAAATGCTTAGAATTTCATATAGTTTCATAATATGCAACTTTCATCCATGTTAAAAAAAGTTTAACTTGTTGTTTGCTTAATTTGCATAAATGCCATGTTAGCATGATTTATTTCATAACTAATTAACCGTAACTCGGATTTTAATAAACTTTATATGTAAATGGGGTAGAAAAATGCCTAGTTTAACATGGTAGGATTACTTTGCATGTTTAACAATTCTAAAATATGCTTTAGGACAGAACAATACCAAATCTAAAATATGGACATGAGGATTTACCGGAATTATTGTTTGTTGTTCCGGCCTCATTTAAACTTGCCTAGTTAGTTTGTTTTCATATGCTTCACCTCTTGCCATGTTAACCAACATTTAAATTGGTTGAGTACCTAACCGAGAGAGAACTAAATAATTGTTGTGGTGTTCCGTCAATATGCATCCCGTTGCATACTGAGCTCCATGTAATTTGTAGGATTGCTTGTGCATTTTGCCATGCCATGCCTCTTTAAACCGGACATGCATCATACTTGATTGTGCATCATGCCATGATTATGTGTTGGTTGTTTACTATGTTATGTGCTCCTTTCCGGTGTTGCTTCTTCGGGTTGGTTCCGATAACGTCGTGTTGTGAGGATTCGTTCGACTTCGTCCGTTTGTCTCCTTCACGGACTCTTTCTTCTTCCTTGCGGGATCTCAGGCAAGATGATCATACCCTCTTATAGCATTGTTAGTTGTAGGTGAAGATTGAAGTTTGTTCCTTGTTGGAACATGGAGATGTTGTTCCTTGTTGGAACATGTTTACTTGTTGGGATATCACAATATATCTTATTTAATTAATGCATCTATATACTTGGTAAAGGGTGGAAGGCTCGGCCTTATGCCTGGTGTTTTGTTCCACTCTTGCCGCCCTAGTTTCCGTCATATCGGTGTTATGTTCCCGGATTTTGCGTTCCTTACGCGGTTGGGTAATAATGGGAACCCCTTGACAGTTCGCCTTGAATAAAACTCCTCCAGCAATTCCCAACCTTGGTTTTACCATTTGCACTAACAACCTACCACCTTCCCTTGGGTTCTGCAGACTCAAGGGTCATCTTTATTTTAACCCCCCGGGCCAGTGCTCGTCTGAGTGTTGGTCCGAACTAGAGTCCTGTGCAGCGCCCCCTCAGGGAAACTCAAGGTTTGGTTTTAGTTGTATGGAGAGCTCATCTGAGTGTGCCCTGAGAACGAGATATGTGCAGCTCCTATCGGGATTTGTCGGCACATTCGGGCGGTGTTGCTGGATCTGTTTTAACCTGTCGAAATGTCTTGAAGAACCGGGATACCGAGTCTGATCGGAATGTCTCGGGAGGAGGTCTATTCCTTCATTGACCGTGAGAGCTTGTCATGGGCTAAGTTGGGACACCCTGCAGGGATTTGAACTTTCGAAAGCTGTGCCCGCGGTTATGGGCAGATGGGAATTTGTTAATGTCCGGTTGTAGAAAACCTGAAGTTGACCTTAATTAAAATGCATCAACCGCGTGTGTAACCGTGATGGTCTCTTTCCGGAGGAGTCCGGGAAGTGAACACGGTGTTGGAGTTATGCTTGACGTAGGTTGTTATAGGATCACTTCTTGATCATACTTTTATCGACCGTGCTTTGCCTTCTCTTCTCGCTCTCATTTGCGTATGTTTAGCCACCATATATGCTAGTCGCTTGCTGCAGCTCCACCTCATACCTTTACCTTACCCATAAGCTTAAATAGTCTTGATCGCGAGGGTGTGAGATTGCTGAGTCCCCATGACTCACAAATACTTCCAAAACCAGCTTGCAGGTGCCGATGAGTCCGTGCAGATGACGCAACCAAGCTCAGGAGGAGCTCGATGAAGATCTTGTCCTTTGTGTCGTTTCGTTCTAGTTGATCAGTAGTGGAGCCTAGTTGCGGTCGATCGGGGACCTTGTCGCATTTGGGGTTCTTCTTTTATTTTGGTTCCGTAGTCGGACCTTGATTGTATTTGGATGTTGTAATGCTTTATTCATGTAATTGTGTGAAGTGGCGATTGTAAGACAACTATGTAACTCTTTCCCTTATGTATTACATGGGTTGTGTGAAGATTATCTCACTTGCGACATTGCTTTCAATGCGGTTATGCCTCTAAGTCGTGCTTCGACACGTGGGAGATATAGCCGCATCGAGGGCGTTTCAAGTTGGTATCAGAGCCTTCCCCGACCTTAGGAGCCCCCCTGCTTGATCGAATTAGCTGACGAGTTGAGTCTAGAAAAATGTTTTGAGTCATTTAGGAATTATATATCGGAGAGTTTAGGAATTCTTTTTACTCCCCAGTTCCTTCATCGCTCTGGTAAGGCATCCTGACGTAGAGTTTTGACTCTTCTCTTCTCAAATTTCACTAAATTTTTTTAGGATCACGCAGGTATCTTGGAATCGTTCCGATGGTTTTGTGACGAGAACATTGTTCTTGGTGCCTCCTGTCTTTAGGGGTTGTGGCAGTGTCCCGGGGAGTTGAGCTCCGAGGTGTTGTCGTCACAATTTTATCGTTGCAGTTCTGGAATACCTGAGTTTAGTACGCCGACATCGAAAATCTCTTTTATGCAGTTCGTTGGTGAGATAACCTCGACGCCACCCAGTACTGGGGCGGGAGTTCGGGAGTATTTCCATAACTTGTATAACGGATGTTTTTCGAAGGTTGAGGTAGACGATTTCTGAAGGTTTCTTGGTTATGTGTTGAAGGATGGATACAGCTGGATGTAGGATTTGTTAGTTTTGGGTGAGATATTATGCTTCCCCTGTATCCCCAACACCTGATTGCATAACCGAAAAATTTCAGGGGTTTATAAGTGGGAATTCAAGTAGCTCTTAGGATATCTTTCCGACAGATGTATGATATGAAATTGGGGTTCGACGTCTAGTGGTCCGCCTATTCACGGTTGGTTTTACAGTGGTCTCGTTGTGTCTTAAAGAGTCCTTGGCTATGCCGACTCGGGGACGCTTCGTATGTCATGTGCACTGCCTTGTACATGATGGTGCTGTACGATCGAGCCCGTGTAGGCCCCACCACGAAAACTTCGGACGAAATCTCTATCATATGTTTGTTCCGGCTTATTTTGCAAGCCAATCCTTTGTTTTGTTTTTTTTTCAGTTGTGGTATTCGAGTTGCTTCGAAGTCAAATGTTGATTCCATACCTTTCCTAAACGGTGTTTTCATATTTCTATGTGGATACCAATCCTTCTTGATCATCGAGTTTGTCATGTCAATCCTTTTCACCGATGTGCTTCTCTTCAAGTGGATCCGTTCGTTTTCAACATCCTCTTGATCAAGTATCAGTTCTTCTCAACGGTGTTTGTTTCATCCTTCCCAAGGTGCCTTTGTTTTCCCACCCTCCCTCCCTTTGTTTTTTCTTCAAGGACCCGGATTTCTTAATCAAGTATCCTTTTATTCATATGAAGTCTCTCCATTCTTTTCCGTCAATGTTCTTATCCGGTGATTCTCAGGAAGATGCTAACGGAGCTTCTAGTTCAGCATTCTTCATTCTCTTTTATCCGATGAATTCAATTCAAGCTTTGCCAATTATATCCTTTCCTCGTTGCAATACCTTCTCATGATGGTGCACCTCATAATCTCTCACCGCTCGCTATTCTATTGTTCCGGAGTGCTCAATATATCTCAATAGACTTGTCTTGTCATTCAAGATCCGTCCAACCTATTTCGATCAATTCAAGCCATTTAATTCAACCGGTGCAATCTTTCTTTTAAATCGTTCAACGGTGTTCTCTTTTAAGTGGGCCCTAACCCACAGGTCTTTTCCTAGGATCTTACCTGACTCTTTTCTTTTCCCAGATTTACTCTCAAATCCATTTTTCAAAGTTGACATAAGAATGAGTTATCATCAGTCAAATGCCTTTCTCCAAGATATGTCAAATTCTATCACCGTTGGCTCAACCTTTCTATTCGTCATCCCGGAGTATCTCAATAATTCATGGTGGTGTTTCGCATCGTCATTCTCAACATTTGAAGACCGAAGAAGAGTTTCTCTTTAATCTTGCTCCATTCTCTTCAAGATTCGTGATTCTAGCTTGTTGCCATCCTCTCATAATTATTTTCGATTGTGGGAATTCTTTTCACCCATCCGGTGCAATTCAGGAGTCTTTTCAGGTTGATTCTCCGAAGGCCATCATTTCGGGATTATTCATTCTCAGCTTTCAACTATCATTCTCCAATTTTACCGGTGCTTCGTTCAAGTCATCTTTTATCGGCTCGTGATCTCTTCGTTCTCATGTATCTAGATTCTCTCGAGCATCTTCGTCCATTTGCTAATTCTTCCCGGTGTTTCTTTATCTTCTCTTCGTTCATTTTCAATTCTTACGGTGGTTTGCTCAAGATTCTATTCCATGGTTATCATATCAACTCATTCGTTGTTTTCCAAATCCTACCGATGGTTCGTCGAAGACCTTCCCAAGTTTATGTTATATCTCTCTTAATCTTTTCTACGAGAATAAGTAATATGTCAAATCCGTTGTTTGTCATCAATTTAATTGGTGAAGGATAAGCATAATGTAATTCTTATTCTTGTTTCATCCAAGAGATTAATTCCTTATTCCGGAGGCCCTTCAAACTCTCGGTTTCATTTGTTTCATCTTCTCTTTTTTCCCGGAGTCCAACCTCTTTCAATTATATTATCACGAAGATCTCTATCTAAATCATTACGAGGCTTCAATCTTATTCTTTTCATCATTCAATTATTTTGGATAATTCTTTTATTACCGGAGTTCTTCATGAAGGTTCTACATGATGTTTCATCAAGGATTTAATCCATTCTCGAAGTGTTCATTGAGATTCTTTTCTAAGAAACTCAAGCTTTCATCATCTTGCTATCCGGAGTGCAATTCTTTCTACCATATTATTGGAGGTGGTATTATGCCATTCTTCATAATTTGAGTTCATGTTTCATGATTCACATGTTGTCAAGGATGAGATATTTTAAATCCATCAACCTCGTCATTCGATTTATCTTGGGTTATATTTCACCTAAAACTTTCCCTAAGGTTTGTTGCTAATTATGGTGATATTAAATGATCCAAGTTCTTCATTTATCCTTTCTGGTGCGATATACTTTCTCGTCCCCTTCTTCTTATCAACCCAATTCTTTTTCCCGTGAGTGGCAGGTTGTCACCTCATATTTTGAGTTTTATTCTATAAGACCATATCAAGCCTATTCTTTTCGTTGTTGGTGTTCCAACAACTCTGTTCGACCCTTCTTCTAAAGATGCCTCTTCAAGCTCTCTTGTGGCATAAGATGGCATTTTCTTCTCCATTCTTTTATTTCAATTATCTATCTTCTATTCTTTTGTTCTGGAGCCATTGTGATGTTGCTCTCTTCAACCCATCTTCCGGTCTTGTCAAGATCATGTTTGATTCGTGCTTATCCTTTCAACCGGAGTGTTGTGTCCTTTTGCTCAAGCTCTTTCAGTTTATCAAGTCTTGTATCACTTTTCAACCGGAGTGCTGTCCGAATTCGTTCTTCCTTGTTCCTCTTTTCTAACGGAGTGCTTCCAACTTCGTTTATCTCCATTGTTTTCTTTTCTCGAGATGGCTTAACCTCTTCAAGGTTCTTTGCTTTCACTCATTTTGTCAAAGAAGCAACTTAATTTTACCTCTTCTCTTTCTCTTCCGTTGTCCCTCCGGTGCCATTCTAGATCTCGGGACGAGATCCTCTCGTAGTGGTGGAGTGTTGTAACGCCCCGAGACCGATGTGCCAGTTGTCGCCAGTTATTCGCCGTCGTTGCCATGTCATTTGATTGCATGTTGCATCTTGTCATGTCATCATCCGCATTGCATCATCATGTTTTCAAAACTTGCATCCGTCCCGGTCTCCTCGTCCTCTCTGTTGTCCGTTCTGAGCCGAACCACACTTGCACGCACCCGCGGCATGTCCGAAATAGTATTTTATAAGTGGCCGGAAAATATTCTCGGAATGGGATGAAAGTTGGCATGCGGTGTTTTTATGTTGTAGGTAGGCCGCCTGCCAAGTTTCATCGTGTTCAGAGTCCGTTTGATAGCCCAACCGTTAACTATAGCGACAATATAGTCGGTCAAAACGTCAGACGTTTTCGGTCTTCGGAAACAGTCGCCGGGCCTCCCTCTCTTCTCTTCTCTCAGCTCGAGACCGTCTACACAGCCCACCTAGTCCATCCCCTTCCCCTCTTCGCTTCCGGAGTTGTCCGATGCGACCGCACGGTCTGAAACCCTCTCTGCACAGTGCATCGAACCCCTCACGTGCGCGTCCGATATTGTCCCGGACCCGACCCGAGCGGTCGTCACCGATGGGTCCGGAACATCCCCAAACATCTACAAAACATCTCCGTTTTCTCTTTTGGACTCCCTAGTTTATTCTCCCGACCGTCTGATCTTGATCGGAGGGACGAGATAGCCCCTAACCTAATCTTCCTGAGATATATATATTTGACCAACCCTAAATTTGAGGAGGCTTGTCCCATCATTCCTTTTGGCCGCCGCCACTCCCTTGTTTTCAGCACCACCCCAATCGACAGCTTCCACCTTGCCCCGATCCAGATCCTCCCGCACCACCAAGCTCTTCCTCGCGCCCGTGAACTGCCTCCCGGCCCCTTAGGAGCTCAAAGCGCTGCCGCTCCTCGTCGGATCCGCGACTACCCCCTCTGACCTGCTCCGTTTCGGCCAGTCCCCGGCGAATCCACCCCGAGTCTCGCGCCATCACCCGCCGAAGCATGCCGCCGGGCCCCTGTTCGCCCCTGTTTCGCTCGCGCTGGCCTCGTCAGGTCTTAGCGCCCGCAGCCTCGCTTGAGGTCCAGATCGGGAGGAACCTGAGCTCCTCCATCTTCGTGCAGCGCCGACGACCTCGAGCACAGCCCCGCGAAGCCCCCTGCAAGCCGTCGCCAACCGCTGCCGCCGGCGCCCGCAGGAGCTCGCCACTGAAGATGAGCACTGCCACGCCCGTTCCCCTCTTTCTCTTCTCTCTCTCACGCGTCTCTCTTTCTCTATGTTCCGCTGCAACAGGGAGCACGCCAAGCCGCCGCCGGGAACGACCTCCACCGCCCAGGGCCTTCCCTCGCGTCATCGCCGTCGACCTGCGGAGGGACCCGCCATGGCCACCCTCGTCTTCAAGATGCATTCCCCGCGCCCGATTTCGGCGCTCTCAGCACGCCCATCGCCGGAGGCCGCCGCCCCGCGCCCCTCCATCCCCCGCGCCTCCGTCTCTCCCTCACCGCCGTTCCCCTTCTTCCTCTGTTTCCTGTACGAGCGAGGAGAATGACCGAGCTCCCCTGCATCGCCATGACCCTGCAACTGTCTCTGTTTTCAGACGAGAAGGAGTAGCTCGCTCGCCTTCCGTTGACCACGGCCAGGCCATGTCTCGCGCCGCTCGGCCTAGCGCCAACTCCTGCGGCCTCATTCGCCTGGCGGCCCGCCTCCCCTTCGCCCGATTGACCGTGGCCCAGCTGCCCCTCTCACCTGACTGGGCCTGGCCCATGGTGAGCGCACAGACTGCCCCGATTCAGCCTGCCTATGTTTTTTTTCCGTGCTCTGCGATTTTGTCTAATTATCCAGGAGTTTACAGTTTTACAGAAAAACCCTTATGTTCATGCATTTAATATCTCACAAACCGTGCATCGGTTTAAAATGTTTTAAATATGTAAAATGCTTAGAATTTCATCTAGTTTCATAATATGCAACTTTCATCCATGTTAAAAAAAGTTTAACTTGTTGTTTGCTTTAATTTGCATAAATGCCATGTTAACATGATTTATTTCATAACTAATTAACCGTAACTCGGATTTTAATAAACTTTATATGTAAATGGGGTAGAAAAATGCCTAGTTTAACATGGTAGGATTACTTTGCATGTTTAACAATTCTAAAATATGCTTTAGGACAGAACAGTACCAAATATAAAATATGGACATGAGGATTTACCGGAATTATTGTTTGTTGTTCCGGCCTCATTTAAACTTGCCTAGTTAGTTTGTTTTCATATGCTTCACCTCTTGCCATGTTAACCAACATTTAAATTGGTTGAGTACCTAACCGAGAGAGAACTAAATAATTGTTGTGGTGTTCCGTCAATATGCATCCCGTTGCATACTGAGCTCCACTTAATTTGTAGGATTGCTTGTGCATTTTTCCATGCCATGCCTCTTTAAACCGGACATGCATCATACTTGATTGTGCATCATGCCATGATTATGTGTTGGTTGTTTACTATGTTATGTGCTCCTTTCCGGTGTTGCTTCTTCGGGTTGGTTCCGATAACGTCGTGTTGTGAGGATTCGTTCGACTTCGTCCGTTTGTCTCCTTCATGGACTCTTTCTTCTTCCTTGCGGGATCTCAGGCAAGATGATCATACCCTCGAAATCACTTCTATCTTTGCTTGCTAGTTGCTCGCTCTTTTGCTATGCCTATGCTACGATGCCTACCACTTGCTTATCATGCCTCCCATATTGTGAACCAAGCCTCTAACCCACCTTGTTCTAGCAAACCGTTGTTTGGCTATGTTACCGCTTTGCTCAGCCCCTCTTATAGCATTGTTAGTTGCAGGTGAAGATTGAAGTTTGTTCCTTGTTGGAACATGGAGATGTTGTTCCTTGTTGGAACATGTTTACTTGTTGGGATATCACAATATATCTTATTTAATTAATGCATCTATATACTTGGTAAAGGGTGGAAGGCTCGGCCTTATGCCTGGTGTTTTGTTCCACTCTTGCCGCCCTAGTTTCCGTCATATCGGTGTTATGTTCCCGGATTTTGCGTTCCTTACACGGTTGGGTAATAATGGGAACCCCTTGACAGTTCGCCTTGAATAAAAATCCTCCAGCAATGCCCAACCTTGGTTTTACCATTTGCACTAACAACCTACCACCTCCCCTTGGGTTTTGCAGACTCAAGGGTCATCTTTATTTTAACCCCCCCGGGCCAGTGCTCCTCTGAGTGTTGGTCTGAACTAGAGTCCTGTGCAGCGCCCCCTCGGGGAAACTCGAGGTTTGGTTTTAGTTGTATGGAGAGCTCATCTGAGTGTGCCATGAGAACGAGATATGTGCAGCTCCTATCGGGATTTGTCGGCACATTCGGGCGGTGTTGCTGGATCTGTTTTAACCTGTTGAAATGTCTTGAAGAACCGGGATACCGAGTCTGATCGGAATGTCTTGGGAGGAGGTCTATTCCTTCGTTGACCGTGAGAGCTTGTCATGGGCTAAGTTGGGACACCCCTGCGGGGATTTGAACTTTCGAAAGCCGTGCCCGCGGTTATGGGCAGATGGGAATTTGTTAATGTCTGGTTGTAGAAAACCTGAAGTTGACCTTAATTAAAATGCATCAACCGCGTTTGTAACCGTGATGGTCTCTTTCCGGCGGAGTCCGGGAAGTGAACACGGTGTTGGAGTTATGCTTGACGTAGGTTGTTATAGGATCACCTCTTGATCATACTTTTATCGACCGTGCTTTGCCTTCTCTTCTCGCTCTCATTTGCGTATGTTTAGCCACCATATATGCTAGTCGCTTGCTGCAGCTCCACCTCATACCTTTACCTTACCCATAAGCTTAAATAGTCTTGATCGCGAGGGTGTGAGATTGATGAGTCCCCGTGACTCACAGATACTTCCAAAACCAGCTTGCAGGTGCCGATGAGTCAGTGCAGATGACGCAACCAAGCTCAGGAGGAGCTCAATGAAGATCTTGTCCTTTGTGTCGTTTCGTTCTAGTTGATCAGTAGTGGAGCCTAGTTGGGGTCGATCGGGGACCTTGTCGCATTTGGGGTTCTTCTTTTATTTTGGTTCCGTAGTCGGACCTTGATTGTATTTGGATGTTGTAATGCTTTATTCATGTAATTGTGTGAAGTGGCGATTGTAAGCCAACTATGTAACTCTTTCCCTTATGTATTACATGGGTTGTGTGAAGATTACCTCACTTGCGACATTGCTTTCAATGCGGTTATGCCTCTAAGTCGTGCTTCGACACGTGGGAGATATAGCCGCATCGAGGGCGTTTCAGCAACAGATTTGTTGGAAATCATACATACAGATGTATGTGGACCGATGAATGTTGAGGCTCGTGGCGGATATCGTTATTTTCTCACCTTCACAGATGAGTTAAGCAGATATGGGTATATCTACTTAATGAAACATAAGTCTGAAACATTTGAAAAGTTCAAAGAATTTCAGAGTGAAGTTGAAAATCATCGTAACAAGAAAATAAAATTCCTACAATCTGATCGTGGAGGAGAATATTTGAGTTACGAGTTTGGTGTACATCTGAAACAATGTGGAATAGTTTCGCAACTCACGCCACCCGGAACACCGCAGCGTAATGGTGTGTCCGAACGTCGTAATCGTACTTTACTAGATATGGTGTGATCTATGATGTCTCTTACTGATTTACCGCTATCATTTTGGGGTTATGCTTTAGAGACGGCCGCATTCACGTTAAATAGGGCACCATCAAAATCCGTTGAGACGACGCCTTATGAACTGTGGTTTGGCAAGAAACCAAAGTTGTCGTTTCTGAAAGTTTGGTGCTGCGATGCTTATGTGAAAAAGCTTCAACCTGATAAGCTCGAACCCAAATCGGAGAAATGTGTCTTCATAGGATATCCAAAGGAAACTATTGGATACACCTTCTATCACAGATCCGAAGGCAAGACTTTTGTTGCTAAATTCGGAAACTTTCTAGAGAAGGAGTTTCTCTCGAAAGAAGTGAGTGGGAGGAAAGTAGAACTTGATGAGGTAACTGTACCTGCTCCCTTATTGGAAAGTAGTACATCACAGAAACCGGTTTCTGTGACACCTACACCAATTAGTGAGGAAGCTAATGATGATAATCATGAGACTTCAGAACAAGATACTACTGAACCTCGTAGATTAACCAGAGTAAGATCCGCACCAGAGTGGTACGGTAATCCTGTTCTGGAAGTCATGCTACTAGATCATGATGAACCTACGAACTATGGAGAAGCGATGGTGAGCCAGATTCCGCAAAATGGCTTGAAGCCATAAAATCTGAGATGGGATCCATGTATGAGAACAAAGTGTGGACTTTGGTGGACTTGCCCAAAGATCAGCAAGCAATTGAGAATAAATGGATCTTCAAGAAGAAGACTGACGCTGACGGTAATGCTAGTGTCTACAAAGCTCGACTTGTCGCAAAATGTTTTCGACAAGTTCAAGGGATTGACTACGATGAGACCTTCTCACCCGTAGCGATGCTTAAGTCTGTCTGAATCATGTTAGCAATTGCCGCATTTTATGATTATGAAATTTGGCAGATGGATGTCAAAACTGCATTCCTGAATGGATTTCTGGAAGAAGAGTTGTATATGATGCAGCCAGAAGGTTTTGTCAATCCAAAGGGAGCTAACAAAGTGTGCAAGCTCCAGCGATCCATTTATGGACTGGTGCAAGCCTCTCGGAGTTGGAATAAACGCTTTGATAATGTGATCAAAGCATTTGGTTTTGTACTGATTTTTGGAGAAGCCTGTATTTACAAGAAAGTGAGTGGGAGCTCTGTAGCATTTCTGATATTATATGTAGATGACATATTACTAATCAGAAATGATATAGAATTTCTGGATAGCATAAAGGGATACTTGAATAAGAGTTTTTCAATGAAAGACCTCCGTGAAGCTGCTTACATATTGGGCATTAAGATCAATAGAGATAGATCAAGGCGCTTAATTGGACTTTCACAAAGCACATACCTTGACAAAGTTCTGAAGAAGTTCAAAATGGATCAAGCAAAGAAAGGATTCTTGCCTGTGTTACAAGGTGTGAAATTGAGTAAGACTCAATGCCCGACCACTGCAGAAGATAGAGAGAAAATGAAAGATGTTCCCTATGCTTCAGCCATTGGCTCTATCATGTATGCAATACTGTGTACCAGACCTGATGTATGTCCTGCTATAAGTCTAGCAGGGAGGTACCAAAGTAATCCAGGAGTGGATCACTTGACAGCGGTCAAGAACATCCTGAAATACCCGAAAAGGACTAAGGATATGTTTCTCATATATGGAGGTGACAAAGAGCTCATCGTAAATGGTTACGTTGATGCAAGCTTTGACACTGATCCGGATGATTCTAAATCGCAAACCGGATACGTGTTTACATTAAACGGTGGAGCTGTTAGTTGGTGCAATTCTAAACAAAGCGTTGTGGCGGGATCTACATGTGAAGCGGAGTACATAGCTGCTTCAGAAGCAGCAAATGAAGGAGTCTGGATGAAGGAGTTCATATCCGATCTAGGTGTCATACCTAGTGCATCGGGTCCAATGAAAATATTTTGTGACAATACTAGTGCAATTGCCTTGGCAAAGTAATCCAGATTTCACAAGAGAACCAAGAACATCAAGAGACGCTTCAATTCCATCTGGGATCTAGTCCAGGTGGGAGACATAGAGATTTGCAAGATACATACAGATCTGAATGTAGCAGACCCGTTGACAAAGCCTCTTCCACGAGCAAAACATGATCAACACCAAAGCTCCATGGGTGTTAGAATCATTACTGTGTAATCTAGATTATTGACTCTAGTGCAAGTGGGAGACTGAAGGAAATATGCCCTAGAGGCAATAATAAAGTTATTATATATTTCCTTATATCATGATAAAAGTTTATTATTCATGCTAGAATTGTATTATCCGGAAACATAATACTTGTGTCAATACATAGACAAACTAAACATCACTAGTGTGCCTCTACTTGACTAGCTCGTTAATCGAAGATGATTATGTTTCCTAACCATAGACATGTGTTGTCATTTGATTAACGAGATCACATCATTAGGAGAATGATGTGATTGACATGACCCATTCCATTAGCTTAGCACCCGACCGTTTAGTATGTTGCTATTGCTTTCTTCATGAATTATACATGTTCCTATGACTATGAGATTATGCAACTCCCGTTTGCCGGAGGAACACTTTGTGTGCTACCAAACATCATAACATAACTGGGTGATTATAAAGGAGCTCTACAGGTGTCTCCAAAGGTACATGTTGGGTTGGCGTATTTTGAGATTAGGATTTGTCACTCCGATTGTCGGAGAGGTATCTCTGGGCCCTCTCGGTAATGCACATCACATAAGCCTTGCAAGCATTGCAACTAATGAGTTAGTTGTGAGATGATGTATTCCGAAACGAGTAAAGAGACTTGCCGGTAACGAGATTGAACTAGGTATTGAGATACCGACGATCGAATCTCGGGCAAGTAACATACCGATGACAAAGGGAACAACGTATGTTGTTATGCGGTCTGACCGATAAAGATCTTCGAAGAATATGTGGGAACCAATATGAGCATCCAGGTTCCGCTATTGGTTATTGACCGGAGACATGTCTCGGTCATGTCTACATTGTTCTCGAACCCGTAGGGTCCGCACGCTTAACGTTACGATAACAGTTTCATTATGAGTTTATATATTTTGATGTACCGAAGTTTGTTCGAAGTCCCGGATGTGATCACGGACATGACAAGGAGTCTTGAAATAGTCGAGACATAAAGATTGATATATTGGACGGCTATATTCGGACACCGGAAGTGTTCCGGGTGATTTCGGAGAAAATAGGAGTGCCGGAGGGTTACCGGAACCCCCCGGGAGAAGTAATGGGCCTTATGGGCCCTAGTGGAGAGAGAGAGGGGCGGCCAGGGTGGGCCACGCGCCCCCTCCCCCTCTGGTCCGAATTGGACTAGGAGAGGGGGGGGGTGCCCCCCTTTCCTTCTCCCTCTCCCCCTTCCTTTCCCCCTCTTAGTAGGAGTAGGAAAGAGGGGAGTCCTACTCCTACTAGGAGGAGGACTCCTCCTCCTTGGCGCGCCCAAGGGCCGGCCGGCCTCCCCCCTTGCTCCTTTATATACGGGGGCAGGGGGGCACCTCTAGACAGACAAGTTGATCCTCGTGATCGTTTTCTTAGCCGTGTGCGGTGCCCCCTTCCACCATACTCCTCGATAATATTGTAGCGGTGCTTAGGCGAAGCCCTGCGATGGTAGAACATCAAGATCGTCACCACGCCGTCGTGCTGACGGAACTCTTCCCCGACACTTTGCTGGATCGGAGTCCGGGGATCGTCATCGAGCTGAACGTGTGCTAAAACTCGGAGGTGCCGTAGTTTCGGTGCTTGATCGGTCGGGCCGTGAAGACGTACGACTACATCAACCGCGTTGTCATAACGCTTCCGCTGTCGGTCTACGAGGGTACATACACTCTCCCCTCTCGTTGCTATGCATCGCCATGATCTTGCGTGTGCGTAGGAAAATATTGAAATTACTACGTTCCCTAACACGGTTTTCTCCGAAATCACCCGATACACTTCCGGTGTTCGAATATAGCCGTCCAATATATTGATCTTTATGTCTCGGCCATTTTGAGACTCCTCGTCATGTCCGTGATCATATCCGGGACTACGAACAACCTTCGGTACATCAAAATATATAAACTCATAATGAAACTGTCATCGTAACGTTAAGCGTGCGGACCCTACGGGTTCGAGAACAATGTAGACATGACCGAGACACGTCTCCGGTCAATAACCAATAGCGGAACCTGGATGCTCATATTGGATCCTACATATTCTACGAAGATCTTTATCGGTCAGACCGCATAACAACATACGTTGTTCCCTTTGTCATCGGTATGTTACTTTCCCGAGATTCGATCGTCGGCATCTCAATACCTAGTTCAATCTCGTTATCGGCAAGTCTCTTTACTCGTTCCATAATACATCATCTCGCAACTAACTCATTATTTGCATTGCTTGCAAGGCTTAAGTGATGTGCATTACCGAGAGGGCCCAGAGATACCTCTCCGACAATCAGAGTGAAAAATCCTAATCTCGAAATACGCCAACCCAACATGTACCTTTGGAGACACCTGTAGAGCACCATTATAATCACCCATTTAAGTTGTGACGTTTGGTAGCACACAAAGTGTTCCTCCGGTAAACGGGAGTTGCATAATATCATAGTCATAGGAACATGTATAAGTCATGAAGAAAGCAATAACAACAAACTAAACGATCAAGTGCTAAGCTAACGGAATGGGTCAATTCAATCACATCATTCTCTAATGATGTGATCCCGTTAATCAAATGACAACTCATGTCTATGGCTAGGAAACTTAACCATCTTTGATTCAACGAGCTAGTCAAGTAGAGGCATACTAGTGACATACTGTTTGTCTATGTATTCACACATGTATTATGTTTCCGGTTAATACAATTCTAGCATGAATAATAAACACTTATCATTATATAAGGAAATAAATAATAACTTTATTATTGCCTCTAGGGCATATTTCCTTGAGTCTCCCACTTGCTCTAGAGTCAATAATCTAGTTCACATCGTCATGTGGTTTAACACCAATAGTTCACATCACCATGTGATTAACACCCATAGTTCACATCGTCATGTGATCAACACCCAAAGGGTTTACTAGAGTCAATAATCTAGTTCACATCGCTATGTGATTAATACCCAAAGAGTACTAAGGTGTGATCTTGTTTTGCTTGTGAGGGAAGTTTAGTCAACGGGTCTGCTACATTCAGATCCGTATGTATTTTGCAAATTTCTATGTCAACAATGCTCTGCACGGAGCTACTCTAGCTAATTGCTCCCACTTTCAATATGTATCCAGATTGAGACTTTGAGTCATCTGGATCAGTGTCAAAACTTGCATTGACGCAACCCTTTACGACGAACCTTTTGTCACCTCCATAATCGAGAAACATATCCTTATTCCACTAAGGATAATTTTGACCAATGTCCAGTGATCTACTCCTAAATCACTATTGTACTCCCTTGCCAAACTTAGGACAGGGTATACAATAGGTCTGGTACACAGCATGGCATACTTTATAGAACCTGTGGCTGAGGCATAGGGAATGACTTTCATTCTCTCTCTATCTTCTATCGTGGTCGAGTTTTGAGTCTTACTCAACTTCACACCTTGTAACACAGACAAGAACTCCTTCTTTGACTGTTCCATTTTGAACTACTTCAAAATCTTGTCAAGGTATGTACTCATTGAAAAAATTATCAAGCGTCTTGATCTATCTCTATAGATCTTGATGCTTAATATGTAAGCAGCTTCACCGAGGTCTTTCTTTGAAAAACTCCTTTCAAACATTCCTTTATGCTTTGCAGAATAATTCTACATTATCTCCGATCAACAATATGTCATTCACATATACTTATCAGAAATGCTGTAGTGCTCCCACTCACTTTCTTGTAAATACAGGCTTCACTGCAAGTCTATATGAAACTATATGCTTTGATCAACTTATCAAAGCGTATATTCCAACTCCGAGATCCTTGCACAAGTCCATAGATGGATCGCTGGAGCTTTGCATATTTTGTTAGTACCTTTAGGATTGACAAAACCTTTTGGTTGCATCATATACTACTCTTCTTTAATAAATCCATTAAGGAATGCAATTTTGTTTATCCATTTGCTAGATTTCATAAAATGCGGCAATTGCTAACATGATTCGGACATACTTAAGCATATATACGAGTAAGAAACTCTCATCGTAGTCAACACCTTGAACTTGTCGAAAACCTTTTTGCGACAATTCTAGCTTTGTAGATAGTAACACTACTATCAGCGTCCGTCTTCCTCTTGAAGATCCATTTAATCTCAATGGCTCGCCGATAAATGGGCAAGTCAATCAAAGTCCATACTTTGTTCTCATACATGGATCTCATCTCAGATTTCATGGCCTCAAGCCATTTCACGGAATCTGGGCTCATCATCGCTTCCTCATAGTTCGTAGGCTCATCATGGTCAAGTAACATGACCTCCAAAACAGGATTACGGTACCACTCTGGTGCAGATCTCACTCTGGTTTACCTACGAGGTTCGGTAGCAACTTGATCTGAAGTTACATGATCATCATCATTAGCTTCCTCACTAATTGGTGTAGTAGTCACAGGAACATATTTCTGTGATGAACTACTTTCCAATAAGGGAGCAGGTACAGTTACCTCATCAAGTTCTACTTTCCTCCCACTCACTTCTTTCGAGAGAAACTCCTTCTCTAGAAAGGATCCATTCTCAACAACGAATATCTTGCCTTCGGATCTGTGATAGAAGGTGTACCCAACATTTTCTTTTGGGTATCCTATGAAGACGCACTTCTCCAATTTGGGTTTGAGCTTATCAGGTTGAAAATTTTTCACATAAGCATTGCAACCTCAAACTTTAAGAAACGTCAGCTTAGGTTTTTTGCCAAACCATAGTTCATACGGTGTCATCTCAACGGATTTAGATGGTGCCCTATTTAATGTGAATGTAGCTGTCTCTAATGCATAACCCCAAAACGATAGTTGTAAATCGGTAAGAGACATCATAGATCGCACCATTATCTAATAAAGTACGATTACGATGTTTGGACACACCATTACACTGTGGTGTTCCAGGTGGCGTGAGTAGTGAAACTATTTCACATTGTTTTAACTGAAGGCCAAACTCGTAACTCAAATATTTTACTTCTGCGATCATATCGTAGAAACTTTTTATTTTGTTATGCTGATTCTCCACTTCACTCTGAAATTCTTTGAACTTTTCAAATGTTTCAGACTTGTGTTTCATCAAGTAGATATACTCATATCTGCTCAAATCATCTGTGAAGATCAAAAAATAATGATACCTGCCGCGAGCCTCAATATTCATCGGACCACATACATCAATATGTATGATTTCCAACAAATCTGTTGCTCGCTCCATTGTTCCGGAGAATGGAGTCTTAGTCATCTTGCCCATGAGGCATGGTTCGCAAGCATCAACTGATTCATAATCAAGTGATTCCAAAAGCCCAACAGCATGGATTTTACTCATGCGCTTTACACCAATATGACCTAACCGGCAGTGCCACAAATAAGTTGCACTATCATTATTAACTTTGCATCTTTTGGCTTCAATATTATAAAAATGTGTATCACCACGATCGAGATCCAACAAACCATTTTCATTGGGTGTATGACCATATAAGGTTTTATTCATGTAAACAGAACAACAATTATTCTCTAACTTACATGAATAACCATATTGCAATAAACATGATCCAATCATATTCATGCTCAACGCAAACACTAAATAACATTTATTTTAGGTTTAACACTAATCCCGAAAGTATAGGGAGTGTGCGATGATGATCATATCAATCTTGGAACCACTTCCAACACACATCGTCACTTCACCCTTAACTAGTCTCTGTTCATTCTGCAACTCCCGTTTCGAGTTACTACTCTTAGCAACTGAACCAGTATCAAATACCGAGGGGTTGCTACGAACACTAGTAAAATACACATCAATAATCTGTATATCAAATATACCTTTGTTCACTTTGCCATCCTTCTTATCCGCCAAATACTTGGGGCAGTTCCGCTTCTAGTCACCAGTCCCTTTGCAGTAGAAGTACTCAGTTTCAGGCTTAGGTCCAGACTTGGGTTTTTTCACTTGAGCAGCAACTTGTTTGCCATTCTTCTTGAAGTTCCCCTTTCTTCCCTTTGTCCCTTTACTTGAAACTAGTGGCTTTACCATCAACACTTGATGCTTTTCTTGATTTCTACCTTCGTCGATTTCAGCATCACGAAGAGCTTGGGAATCATTTTCGTTATCCCGTACATATTATAGTTCATCACGAAGTTCTACTAACTTGGTGATGGTGACTAGAGAATTCTGTCAATCACTATTTTATTTGGAAGATTAACTCCCACTTGATTCAAGCGATTGTAGTACCCAGACAATCTGAGCACATGCTCACTGCTTGAGCTATTCTCCTCCATCTTTTAGCTATAGAACTTGTTGGAGACTTCATATCTCTCAACTCGGGTATTTACTTGAAATATTAACTTCAACTCCTGGAACATCTCATATGGTCCATGACGCTCAAAACGTCTTTGAAGTCCCGATTATAAGCCGTTTAAGCATGGTGCACTAAACTATCAAGTAGCCATCATATTGAGCTCGCCAAACGTTCATAACATCTGCTTCTGCTCCTGCAATAGGTTTGTCACCTAGCGGGACATCAAGGACATAATTCTTCTGTGTAGCAATGAGGATAAACCTCAGATCACGGATCCAATCCGCATCATTGCTACTAACATCTTTCAACTTAGTTTTCTCTAGGAACATATCAAAAATAAAACAGGGAAGCTAAACGCGAGCTATTGATCTACAACATAGATATGCTAATACTACCAGGACTAAGTTCATGATAAATTTAAGTTTAATTAATCATATTACTTAAGAACTCCCACTTAGAAAGACATCCCTCTAATCTTCTAAGTGATCACGTGATCCAAATCAACTAATCCAAATCAACTAAACCATAACCGATCATCACGTGAAATGGAGTAGCTTTCAATGGTGAACATCTATGTTGATCATATCTACTATATGATTCACGCTCGACCTTTCGGTCTCCGTGTTCCGAGGCCATATCTGTTATGCTAGGCTCGTCAAGTTTAACCTGAGTATTCCGCGTGTGCAACTGTTTTGCACCCGTTGTATTTGAACGTAGAGCCTATCACACCCGATCATCACGTGGTGTCTCAGCACGAAGAACTTTCGCAACGGTGCGTACTCAGGGAGAACACTTGTACCTTGATAATTAGTGAGAGATCATCTTATAAATGGCTACCGTCAAACTAAGCAAATAAGATGTATAAAAGATAAACATCACATGCAAAAATATGTGACATGATATGGCCATCATCATCTTGTGCCTTTGATCTCCATCTCCAAAGTATCGTCATGATCTTCCATCGTCACCGGCATGACACCATGATCTCCATCATCTTGATCTATATCAATGTGTCGTCACATGGTCGTCTCGCCAACTATTGCTCTTGCAACTATTGCTATCGCATAGCGATAAAGTAAAGCAATTATTTGGCGCTTGCATCTTATGCAATAAAGAGAAACCATAAGGCTCCTGCCAGTTGCCGATAACTTCAACAAAACATGATCATCTTATACAACAAAACTTATATCTCATCACGTCTTGAACCATATCACATCACAACATGCCCTGCAAAAACAAGTTAGACGTCCTCTACTTTGTTGTTGCAAGTTTTACGTGGCTGCTACGGGCTAGCAAGAACCGTTCTTACCTACGCATCAAAACCACAACGATAGTTTGTCAAGTTGTGCTGTTTTAACCTGCAAGGACCGGGCGTAGCCACACTCGGTTCAACTAAAGTTGGAGAAACTGACACCCGCCAGCCACCTGTGTGCAAAGCACGTCGGTAGAACCAGTCTCGCGTAAGCGTACGCGTAATGTCGGTCCGGGCCTTCATCCAACAATACCGCCGAACCAAAGTATGACATGCTGGTAAGCAGTATGACTTATATCGCCCACAACTCACTTGAGTTCTACTCGTGCACAACATCAACACATAAAACCTAGGCTCGGATGCCACTGTTGGGTAACGTAGTAATTTAAAAAAAATTCCTACGCACCCACGCAAGATCATGGTGATGCATAGCAACGAGAGGGGAGAGTGGTGTCTACGTACCCTCGTAGACCGAAGCGGAAGCGTTAGCACAACGCGGTTGATGTAGTCGTACGTCTTCACGGCCCGACCGATCAAGCACCGAAACTACGGCACCTCCGAGTTCTAGCACACGTTCAGCTCGATGACGATCCCGGACTCCGATCCAGCAAAGATGTCGGGGAAGAGTTCCGTCAGCACGACGGCGTGGTGACGATCTTGATGTTCTACTCGCAGGGCTTCGCCTAAGCACCGCTACAATATTATCGAGGATTATGGTGGAGGGGGCACCGCACACGGCTAAGAGAACGATCGAGCAAGGGGGGAGGCCAGCCGGCCCTTGGGCGCGCCAAGGAGGAGGAGTCCTCCTCCTAGTAGGAGTAGGACTCCCCTCTTTCCTACTCCTACTAGGAGGGGGAAAGGAAGGGGGAGAGGGAGAAGGAAAGGGGGGCGCCGCCCCCCCTCTCCTAGTCCAATTTGGACCAGAGGGGGAGGGGGCGCGCGGCCCACCCTGGCCGCCCCTCTCTCTCTCCACTAGGGCCCATAAGGCCCATTACTTCTCCCGGGGGGGTTCCGGTAACCCTCCGGCACTCCGGTTTTCTTTGAAATCACCCGGAACACTTCCGGTGTCCGAATATAGCCGTCCAATATATCAATCTTTATGTCTCGACTATTTCGAGACTCCTCGTCATGTCCGTGATCACATCCGGGACTCCGAACAAACTTCGGTACATCAAAATGTATAACTCATAATGAAACTGTCATCGTAACATTAAGCGTGCGGACCCTACGGGTTCGAGAACAATGTAGACATGACCGAGACATGTCTCCGGTCAATAACCAATAGCGGAACCTGGATGCTCATATTGGTTCCCACATATTCTTCGAAGATCTTTATCGGTCAGACCGCATAACAACATACTTTGTTCCCTTTGTCATCGGTATGTTACTTGCCCGAGATTCAATCGTCGGTATCTCAATACCTAGTTCAATCTCGTTACCGGCAAGTCTCTTTACTCGTTTCGGAATACATCATCTCACAACTAACTCATTAGTTGCAATGCTTGCAAGGCTTATGTGATGTGCATTACCGAGAGGGCCCAGAGATACCTCTCCGACAATCGGAGTGACAAATCCTAATCTCGAAATACGCCAACCCAACATGTACCTTTGGAGACACCTGTAGAGCTCCTTTATAATCACCCAGTTACGTTGTGACGTTTGGTAGCACACAAAGTGTTCCTCCGGCAAACGGAAGTTGCATAATCTCATAGTCATAGGAACATGTATAAGTCATGAAGAAAGCAATAGTAACATACTAAACGATCGTGTGCTAAGCTAATGGAATGGGTCATGTCAATCACATCATTCTCCTAATGATGTGATCCCATTAATAAAATGACAACACATGTCTATGGTTAGGAAACATAACCATCTTCGATTAACGAGCTAGTCAAGTAGAGGCACACTAGTGACGTTTAGTTTGTCTATGTATTCACACAAGTATTATGTTTCCGGATAATACAATTCTAGCATGAATAATAAACTTTTATCATGATATAAGGAAATAAATAATAACTTTATTATTGCCTCTAGGGCATATTTCCTTCAAACTGGAGTGCCGGAAGGGTTACCGGAACCCCCCGGGGAAGTATTGGGCCTTAGTGGGCCTGAGGGGAGAGAGAGGGCAGCAGCCCAGGAGGTGGCGCGCCCCCTCCCATGGGGAGTCCGAATTGGACTAGGGGAGGGGGGCACGGCCCCTCTTTCCCTCTCCCTCTCCCTCTCCCTCTCTTTCCTTCCCCCTTCTCTCTTCCTAGTTGGACTAGGAAAGGGGAGTCCTACTCCTACTAGGAGGAGGACTCCCCCTCCTTGGCGCGCCCCAAGGGCCGGCCGGCCTCTCCCCCTTGCTCCTTTATATACAGGGGCAGGGGGCACCTTTAGACACACAAGTTGACCTTCGTGATCGTTCTCTTAGCCGTGTGCGGTGCCCCCCTCCACCATAATCCTCGATAATATTGTAGCGGTGCTTAGGCGAAGCCCTAAGATGGTAGAATATCAAGATCGTCACCACGCCGTCATGCTGACGGAACTCTTCCCCGACACTTTGCTGGATCGGAGTCCGGGGATCGTCATCGAGCTGAACGTGTGCTAGAACTCGGAGGTGCCGTAGTTTCGGTGCTTGATCGGTTGGGCCGTGAAGACGTACAACTACATCAACCGCGTTGTGCTAACGCTTCCGCTTCCGGTCTACGAGGGTACGTAGACAACACTCTCCCCTCTCGTTGCTATGCATCACCATGATCTTGCGTGTGCGTAGGAATTTTTTTGAAATTACTACGTTCCCCAACAGTTACTTGCCCGAGATTCGATCGTCGGTACCTCAATACCTAGTTCAATCTCGTTACCGGCAAGTCCCTTTACTCGTTCCGTAACACATCATCCCGCAACTAACTCATTAGTTGCAATGCTTGCAAGGCTTAAGTGATGTGTATTACCGAGTGGGCCCAAAGATACCTCTCCGACAATCGGAGTGACAAATCCTAATCTCTAAATACGCCAACCCAACAAGTACCTTCGGGGACACCTGTAGAGCACCTTTATAATCACCCAGTTACATTGTGACGTTTGAAGCACACAAAGTGTTCCTCCAGTAAACGGGAGTTGCATAATCTCATAGTCATAGGAACATGTATAAATCATGAAGAAAGCAATAGCAACAAACTAAACGATCAAGTGCTAAGCTAACGGAATGGGTCAAGTCAATCACATCATTCTCCTAATGATGTGATCCTGTTAACCAAATGACAAATCTTTGTCTATGGCTAGGAAACATAACCATCTTTGATCAACGAGCTAGTCAAGTAGAGGCATACTAGTGACACTCTGTTTGTCTATGTATTCACACATGTATCATGTTTCCGGTTAATACAATTCTAGCATGAATAATAAACATTTCTCATGATATAAGTAAATAAATAATAACTTTATTATTGCCTCTAGGGCATATTTCCTTCATTCTCCCACTTGCACTAGAGTCAATAATCTAGATTACACAGTAATGATTCTAACACCCATGGAGCCTTGGTGTTGATCATGTTTTGCTCGTGGAAGAGGCTTAGTCAACAGGTCTGCAACATTTAGATCTGTATGTATCTTGCAAATCTCTATGTCTCCCACCTGGACTTGATCCCGGATGGAGTTGAAGCGTCTCTTGATGTGCTTGGTTCTCTTGTGAAATCTGGATTCCTTTGCCAAAGCAATTGCACCTGTATTGTCACAAAAGATTTTCATTGGACCCGATGCACTAGGTATGACACCTAGAACGAATATGAACTCCTTCATCCAGACTCCTTCATTTGCTGCTTCTGAAGCAGCTATGTACTCCGCTTCACATGTAGATCCCACTACGACGCTTTGTTTAGAACTGCACCAACTGACAGCTCCACCGTTTAATAAAAACACATATCCGGTTTGCGAATTAGAATCGTCCGGATCAACGTCAAAGCTTGCATCCACGTAACCATTTACGATGAGCTCTTTGTCACCTCCATAAACGAGAAACATATCCTTCGTCCTTTTCAGGTATTTCAGGATGTTCTTAACCGATGTCCAGTGATCCACTCCTGGATTACTTTGGTACCTTCCTACTAAACTAATAGCAAGGCACACATCAGGTCCGGTACACAGCATTGCATACATGATAGAGCCTATGGCTGAAGCATAGGGAACATCTTTCATTTTCTCTCTATCTTCTGCAGTGGTCGGGCATTGAGTCTTACTCAACTTCACACCTTGTAACATAGAGAAGAACCCTTTCTTTGCTTGATCCATTTTGCACTTCTTCAAAACTTTGTCAAGGTATGTGCTTTGTGAAAGTCCAATTAAGCATCTCGATCTATCTCTATAGATCTTGATGCCCAATATATAAGCAGCTTCACCGAGGTCTTTCATTGAAAAACATTTATTTAAATATCATTTTATGCTATCCAGAAATTATATATCATTTCCAATCAACAATATGTCATCCACATATAATATCAGAAATGCTATAGAGCTCCCACTCACTTTCTTGTAAATACAGGCTTCTCCAAAAGTCTGTATAAAACCATATGCTTTGATCACACTATCTAAATGTTTATTCCAACTCCGAGAGGCTTGCACCAGTCCATAAATGGATCGCTGGAGCTTGCACACTTTGTTAGCTCCCTTTGGATCGATAAAACCTTCAGGTTGTATCATATACAACTCTTCTTACAGAAATCCATTCAGGAATGCAGTCTTCACATCCATTTGCCAAATTTCATAATCATAAAATGCGGCAATAGCTAACATGATTCGGACGGACTTAAGCATCGCTACGGGTGAGAAGGTCTCATCGTAGTCAACTCCTTGAACTTGTCGAAAACCTTTCACAACAAGTCGAGCTTTGTAGACAGTAACATTACCATCGGCGTCTGTCTTCTTCTTGAAGATCCATTTATTCTCGATGGCTTGCCGATCATCGGGCAAGTCAACCAAAGTCCACACTTTGTTCTCATACATGGATCCCTTCTCAAATTTCATGGCCTCAAGCCATTTTGCGGAATTTGAGCTCATCATCACTTCCTCATAGTTCGTGGGTTCGTCATGGTCTAGTAACATGACCTCCAGAACAGGATTACCGTACCACTCTGGTGCGGATCTTACTCTGGTTGACCTACGAGGTTCAGTAGTAACTTGATCTGAAGTTTCATGATCATCATTAGCTTCTTCACTAATTGGTGTAGATATCACATGAACCGGTTTCTGTGATGAACTACTTTCCAATAAGGGAGCAGGTACGGTTACCTCATCAAGTTCTACTTTCCTCCCACTCACTTCTTTCGAGAGAAACTCCTTCTCTAGAAAAGATCCATTCTTGGCAACGAATGTCTTGCCTTCGGATCTGTGATAGAAGGTGTACCCAACAGTTTCCTTTGGGTATCCTATGAAGACACATTTCTCCAATTTGGGTTTGAGCTTATCAGGTTGAAGCTTTTTAACATAAGCGTCGTAGCCCCAAACTTTAAGAAATGGCAACTTTGGTTTCTTGCCAAACCATAGTTCATAAGGTGTCGTCTCAACTGATCTTGATGGTGCCCTATTTAACGTGAATGCGGCCATCTCTAAAGTATAACCCCAAAATGATAGCGGTAAATCAGTAAGAGACATCATAGATCGCACCATATCTAGTAAAGTACGATTACGACGTTCGGACACACCATTACGCTGTGGTGTTCCGGGTGGCGTGAGTTGCGAAACTATTCCGCATTGTTTCAAATGTAGACCAAACTCATAACTCAAATATTCTCCTTCACGATCAGATCATATAAACTTTATTTTATTGTTATGATGATTTTTAACTTCACTCTGAAATTCTTTGAACTTTTCAAATGTTTCAGACTTATGTTTCATTAAGTAGATATACCCATATCTACTTAAATCATCTGTGAAGGTGAGAATAATGATACCCGCCACGAGCCTCGACATTCATTGGACCACATACATCAGTATGTATGATCTCCAACAAATCAGTTGCTCACTCCATAGTTCCGGAGAACGGAGTTTTAGTCATCTTGCCCATGAGGCATGGTTCGC
This sequence comes from Triticum urartu, assembly GCF_003073215.2. Lineage (NCBI taxonomy): Eukaryota > Viridiplantae > Streptophyta > Magnoliopsida > Poales > Poaceae > Triticum > Triticum urartu. Next base: position 438,575,722 of record NC_053024.1, on the reverse strand, counting down.
AAGTACCAAGTGATTCATAATCGAGTGATTCCAAAAGTCCATCAGTATGGAGTTTCTTCATGCGCTTTATACCAATATGACCCAAACGGCAGTGCCCCAAATAAGTTGCACTATCATTATCAACTCTGCATCTTTTGGCTTCAACATTATGAATATGTGTATCACTACTATCAAGATTCATCAAAAATAGACCACTCTTTAAGGGTGCATGACCATAAAAGATATTACTCATATAAATAGAACAACCATTATTCTCAGATTTAAATGAATAACCGTATCGCATTAAACAAGATCCAGATATAATGTTCATGCTCAACGCTGGCACCAAATAACAATTATTTCGGTCTAAAACTAATCCCAAAGGTAGATGTAGAGGTAGCGTGCCGACGACGATCACATCGACTTTGGAACCATTTCCCACGTGCATCGTCACCTCATCCTTAGCCAGTGTTCGCTTAATCTGTAGTCCCTATTTCGAGTTGCAAATATTAGCAACAGAACCAGTATCAAATACCCAGGTGCTACTGCGAGCTCTGGTAAGGTACACATCAATAACATGTATATCACACATACCTTTGTTCACCTTGCCATCCTTCTTATCCGCCAAATACTTGGGGCAGTTCCGCTTCCACTGACCAGTCTGTTTGCAGTACAAGCACCCGGTCTCAGGCTTAGGTCCAGACTTGGGTTTCTTCTCCTGAGCAGCAACTTGTTTGATGTTCTTCTTGAAGTTCCGCTTATTCTTCCCTTTGCCCTTTTTCTTGAAACTGGCGGTCTTATTGACCATCAACACTTGATGCTCCTTTTTGATTTCTACCTCCGCAGCCTTTAGCATTGCGAAGAGCTCGGGAATTGTCTTATTCATCCCTTGCATATTATAGTTCATCATGAAGCTTTTGTAGCTTGGTGGCAGTGATTGAAGAACTCTGTCAATGACACTATCAACAGGAAGATTAACTCCTAGTTGAGTCAAGTGATTATGATACCCATACATTTTGAGTATATGCTCACTAACAGAACTATTCTCCTCCATCTTGCAGCTATATAACTTATTGAAGACTTCATATCTCTTAATCCGGACATTTGCCTGAAATATTAACTTCAACTCCTGGAACATCTCATATGCCCATGACGTTCAAAGCGTCGTTGAAGTCCCGGTTCTAAGCCGTAAAGCATGGCGCACTGAACTATCGAGTAGTCATCATCTTTGCTCTGACATGTGTTCATAACATCTGGTGTTGCTCCTGCAGCAGGTTTGGCACTTAGCGGTGCTTCCAGGACGTAATTCTTCTGTGCAGCAATGAGGATAATCCTCAAGTTACGGACCCAGTCCGTGTAATTGCTACCATCATCTTTCAACGTTGCTTTCTCAAGGAACGCATTAAAATTCAATGGAACAACAACATGAGCCATCTATCTACAACAAACATAGACATGCAAAATACTAGCAGGTACTAATTTCATGATATATTTAAGTTCAATTAATCATATTACTTAAGAACTCCCACTTAGATAGACATCTCTCTAATCATCTAAGTGATCATGTGATCCAAATCAACTAAACCATAACCGATCATCACGTGAAATGGAGTAGTTTTCAATGGTGAACATCATTATGTTGATCATATCTAGTATATGATTCATGCTCGACCTTTCGGTCTCAGTGTTCCGAGGCCATATCTACATATGCTAGGCTCGTCAAGTTTAACCTGAGTATTCTACGTGTGCAAAACTGGCTTGCACCCATTGTAGATGGATGTAGAGCTTATCACACCCGATCATCACGTGGTGTCTGGGCACAACGAACTTTGGCAACGGTGCATACTCAAGGAGAACACTTTTTTCTTGAAATTTAGTGAGAGATCATCTTATAATGCTACCGTCAATCAAAGCAAAATAAGATGCGTAAAAGATAAACATCACATGCAATCAATATAAGTGATATGATATGGTCATCATCATCTTGTGCTTGTGATCTCCATCTCCGAAGCACCGTCATGATCACCATCGTCACCGGCGCGACACCTTGATCTCCATCGTAGCATCATTGTCGTCTCGCCAACTATTGCTTCTACGACTATCGCTACCGCTTAGTGATAAAGTAAAGCAATTACAGGGCAATTGCATTGCATACAATAAAGCGACAACCATATGGCTCCTGCCAGTTGCCGATAACTCCGTTACAAAACATGATCATCTCAGACAATAAATATAGCATCATGTCTTGACCATATCACATCACAACATGACCTGCAAAAACAAGTTAGATGTCCTCTACTTTGTTGTTGCAAGTTTTACGTGGCTACTACGGGCTGAGCAAGAACCGTTCTTACCTACGCATCAAAACCACAACGATAGTTCATCAAGTTAGTGTTGTTTTAACCTTCTCAAGGACCGGGTGTAGCCACACTCGGTTCAACTAAAGTTGTAGAAACTCACCCCCGCCAGCCACCTATGTGCAAAGCACGTCGGTAGAACCAGTCTCGCGTAAGCGTACGTGTAATGTCGGTCCGGGCCACTTCATCCAACAATACCGCCGAACCAAAGTATGACATGCTTGTAAGCAGTATGACTTGTATCGCCCACAACTCACTTGTGTTCTACTCATGCATATAACATCAACGCATAAAACCAGGCTTTGATACCACTTTTGAGGAACTTAGTAATTTCAAAATTTTCTTACGCACACGCAAGATCATGGTGATGCATAGCAACGAGAGGGGAGAGTGTATCCACGTACCCTCGTAGACCGAAAGCGGAAGCGTTAGCACAACGTGGTTGATGTAGTCGTATGTCTTCACGATCCGACCGATCAAGTACCGAACGCACGGCACCTCCGAGTTCTGCACACGTTCAACTCGATGACGTCCCTCGAACTCCGATCTAGCCGAGCTTTGAGGGAGAGTTCCATCAGCACGACGGCATGGTGACGATGTTGATGTTCTACCGTTGCAGGGCTTCGCCTAAGCACCGCTATGATATTATCGAGGTGGACTATAGTGGAGAGGGGCACCGCACACGGCTAAAAGATCCAAGAGATCAATTTTTGTGTCTCCAAGGGGTGCCTCCCTCCCCGTATATAAAGGAGTGGAGGAGGAGGAGGGGGCCGGCCACCCTAGGCGCGCCCCATGAGGAGTCCTACTCCCACCGGGAGTAGGACTCTCCTTTTCCATGTGGGAGTAGGAGAGGAGAGGGAAGGAGAGAGAGGGGAAAGGAAAGGGCCCCCCTCCTTGTCCAATTCGGACTGGGGGGAGGGGGCGCGCGGCTGCCCTTTGGCCGCCCCTCCATTTCTCCATTAGGGCCCAATAGGCCCATTAGTCTCCCCGGGGGGTTCCGGTAACCCCCCGGTACTCCAGTATATGCCCGAAACTCCCCGAAACCATTCTGTTGTTCGAACATAGTCGTCCAATATATTGATCTTTACGTCTCGACCATTTCGAGACTCCTCGTTATGTCCGTGATCACATCCAGGACTCCGAACTACTTTCGGTACATCAAAAACCATAAAACTCATAATATAACCGTCATCGAACTTTAAGCGTGCGGACCCTACGGGTTCGAGAACTATGTAGACATGACCGAGACACGTCTCCAGTCAATAACCAATAGCAGAACCTGGATGCTCATATTGGTTCCTACATATTCTACGAAGATCTTTATCGGTCAAACCGCATAACAACATACGTTGTTCCTTTTGTCATCGGTATGTTACTTGCCCGAGATTCGATCGTCGGTACCTCAATACCTAGTTCAATCTCATTACCGGCAAGTCTCTTTACTCGTTCCGTAACACATCATCCCGCAACTAACTCATTAGTTGCAATGCTTGCAAGGCTTAAGTGATGTGTATTACCGAGTGGGCCCAGAGATACCTCTCCGACAATCGGAGTGACAAATCCTAATCTCGAAATACGCCAACCCAATAAGTACCTTCGGAGACACCTGTAGAGCACCTTTATAATCATCCAGTTACGTTGTGACGTTTGGTAGCACACAAAGTGTTCCTCCGGTAAATGGGAGTTGCATAATCTCATAGTCATAGGAACATGTATAAGTCATGAAGAAAGCAATAGCAACAAACTAAACGATCAAGTGCTAAGCTAACGGAATGGGTCAAGTCAATCACATCATTCTCCTAATGATGTGATCCCGTTAACCAAATGACAACTCTTTGTCTATGGCTAGTAAACATAACCATCTTTGATCAACGAGCTAGTCAAGTAGAGGCATACTAGTGACACTATGTTTGTCTATGTATTCACACATGTATCATGTTTGCGGTTAATACAATTCTAGCATGAGCAATAAACATTTATCATGATATAAGGAAATAAATAATAACTTTATTATTGCCTCTAGGGCATATTTCCTTCAAGGTCGACTGCCATCCTCGGACGGACTCAGGAAGGATCATGGCTGGGAAAGTGCTTTTACCTCTCATTTGAATCCCAAGACCCCCACACATCTGAATCACGTGCGTCCTCTCGTCACTTGGGTTGGCCTTCTTGACCGACTGGGAACGACACATGAAAATGTGCTTGAAGAGACCCCAGTGTGGCCTACAACCTAAGAAGTTCTCGGACATGGACACGTAGGCAGCGAGATATACGATGGTGTTGGGAGTAAAGTGGTGGAGTTGTGCTCCAAAGAAGTTCAAGAATCCCCGGAAAAAAGGATGGTGAGGCAAAGAAAATCCACGGTCAACATGGGTGGCGAGGAGAACGCACTCACCCTCTCGCGGATGCGGTTCAGTCTCGCCTTCTGAGAGTCGTGCCGATTCGTGGGGGATCAGCCCCCCTCGACCAGATCATCGATGTCGTCCTGACTGATCGTCGACCGAATCTAGTCGCCCTGGATCCAGCCGCGCGGCAAGCCGGACCTCGACAAAGATCTGCCCCGGCTGGACTTCTTCCCCTTCGCCTTCGCCGTCGCCTTCTTCGCGCGCTCCAGAGCCATCGTCTTCTCCTTCCCCATGGCCGCGGGCGAAACTCGAACAGAGCAGCGACGCCGGGAGGAGAGGTGGATATGGCGGAGAGAGCGGAGAAGAAAGGAGGAGAATGGGAACGCGTTGTGCATAAAACCCCAATCTGGCACCTTATATGAGGCCACTTCCGGCTGGCTGACCTGTGGGTCCGGACGATCCTATCGAATCCCGCAACAGTCGCGCGCGAGGTACGTGGCGAAAAAGGTGGTGCGGTAATCGAGGCGGCCTTGCCTAATCCCATCCGATTACTGCGGCCTCCTCCGTCCCACACGCTTCCCCAAAATACGAATCCCGCGATATCCGCGAGCAGCAGGGCAACCTGTCAGACGGAAGATTTCTTTCATATCAGTACTCAAAGCGTCACCGTAAAGTTCACTCGGCAGAACCAAGAATGGATCAAGGCGACTGAAAAAGAAGTTGAAGTCATCATGATTGTTCATTTGGTCCCCATAAGGTGCTTCCGAAGCGCGAAAATTGAATTGGAGGTGTTCTCAACTCCTTCTCCACTCAAGCCCTGAACCATTCGGGGGCTAATGGTGAAGCTATGTATCTAGGGTAGGGTCATAGGCCTGACCTAGACACCCTCCCCTAAGACACCATCTTAAAACCAGAAACATTCAAGGGATAGCGTCATCCACTCGACTACAAGTCGTTCCACTCGGAAGATTCAGAGCCACTCGACCGCAGCAATTATCACTCGACGGCCGAAGACCTAAAGTCACTCTGCACGGCAAACGGTTGGACGTTTACTTCATAGACTTAATAGGCATTTATATCACTTAATTGCTAGCGCTACCAGTAACGCCTCCTTCTTAATGTACTTTAAACCCTTTGTAACGTGGGCTGGCTGGGGTCCTGTGGCACTCTATATAAGCCAGCCCCCTCCACTGGCACAAGGATTCGCACCCCCTGTAAACACACACATACATAATCCAGTCGACCGCCTCCGGGCACCGAGACGTAGGGCTATTACTTCCTCCGCGAAGGGTCTGAACTCGTAAAACTCATGTGTACAACTTCGCCATAGCTAGGATCTTGCCTCCTTATACCTACCCCTCATTCCACTGTCAGTTTTAGATCCACGACAGTCGGCGTTGGAGGGCTTTCACTGTCTGAACGGTTGCGGGAGGTTTATGGTCCGTCTCGGAGACGCCCTGAGAACTTAAGTTGTGCTACCTTGGTCTATGTTAGAAGCGGGCTCGATGTGCCTGTTCTCTAAAATAACATTAAAGTGACATGATATATATTAGGGAGAAAAAGGGGAACAGTTCCCAGTATGTTACAATTCACAAAGTTTGCTCTGTCTCCTGCAATTGACAAACCTCTATCTCCACATGAACAGGAACTATGACCCGTGAGCCGTGCCACACTTGCATAGTTTTTTTTTTTGGCGGGTACACACTTGCATAGTTAATCATGTGACCCTTTAAACCATCCACATATCCTTTTCCTCCCAGGCGTCAGGATGAGAGGAGCCTTCTAATAATACACCATAGACTGCAAGCCTCAGGTTTACTATATTCGACCTTTTCTTGTATTCTCAGTCATGGATTGATGCATTGTGGAGTGGAGTCAAGACTCACTTTTGCCGCAAGGAAGGAGCCTAGCAGCGGCTAGCTACTTGTTTATGGTCCACAATTTTTTATTTGAAACTTCTACTAGAGACTCTCATCCAGAGTATTCGCAAAAAAAAAGGACTCTCATCCAGAGATTTGTTGACCAACATATAAATAATGATTGCTTGGATACTCGATTATTTGATATTGCACGGCCCAATAATTTGCCGAGCATTAATGTTCGATTCATCGACCTTGGCTTCGCCGTGATGCCACAAAGTCATTCGGGGGTATTTGGGCATCATCTCTGATCCTAATTAATCATGCGCACGTCCCTTTAGATCATGATGACGGCTACACTTAACTGCCTCCTGAAACAAACATAAACCGGCAACTTGGAAGAACTATATGCAGCATAATTTGTTCGAGTTTTCGCCGATTGCCACCAACAAAGTAACCACTCGACAGTCGACACCAGATACTGACTAGTTGTGATCGCTGCCTAAAATAATCTGCGACGGTCAAATCAACATAAGCGAAGCAAAGATTGTGGTAAGGGTTAGTTGAGGATGATGAGATCCAAAGGTATGCTTTTGTGAATCGGAAGGGAAGCTCATGCATCCCAAGTGCAAAATCTCGTCTGGAATAGGCCTATGTGAAACCATAAGTTCAGTCAAATCTGAGTTTTGCTCTCCTCGAGTTTGTCAAATCTGGTGAACTTCTATCCAGAATCTTTCTCAAAATAATTCTTACCAAAATCGTGCTGGACGACCCAAACCACCCGAGGAGTCGGATCCCATAGCTTCAAAGAGAAGAGCCAGATTAAATCATGCATGTGCCAAACGACCTTACTTGATCTTGGGAGGAAAATGTTTATCTTTACCGAAAGAACAAGAGCTCCAAATTAAAGCACAAAACTGCATTGGACAAAAAGGGTTCTTGTCACGCAATACAAAACTGCATTGGACAAAAGGGGTTCTTGTCACGCAATTGTTATAGTGCATACATATGCAATCTGAACTCTAGACGGGGACGTGCACGGATGTAAAGAAATGAAAAGTTTATGATGACTAAGCAAGCATGCGCGGCGCAACATAAAATTTACTGATGACTAGGCGATTGTTCGGTTTGCGATTATTCAAGTTGGAAGCAGTTGGGTTGCGACCAATGGTGTCATGTGGTTAAGGATTGAAAACAACATTTAATTTTGGAGCATCGTGATGTCAAAGCCACCCCCACCGATTCAATTGGAAGAGTTCTTGTCTTCACTAATTAACTACTCCCTCCGTTTCATAATATAAGAGCGTGTAGTGTCAAAAACGCTCTTATATTATGGGACGGAAGGAGTAGATGTGTGGATAGAATAGCTCTACAGAAGGAGAGGAGCCCTATAGAAATGAGATCGTATATGATAAGACATCTTCAATAGAAGATGCAAATTTGAAGATGTAAAACAAGAGATGTAAAAATTTACATCTTTAAAAAAGTACTTTTTGCATCTTAAAAAAGGTGCCAACTCTAACAAAGGATGTAAAACGGATATATAAAAGAGCAACTCCAATGAAAGATGCTAGTGGAGATGTAAAACTATACCTCACTACTATTTCATTGTAAAGTTTGGTGCGGTGCAGTGACGGAACCGGGGTGGAGGCGGCGGGGTCGGGGCGGAGCCGGGGTGGCCTCGCGGGGTCGGGGTGGAGCGGGGCGTCCTGGCAGGGTCGGAGCGGAGCGGCTGTGGGCCGATTCGGGTCATGCGACGGCGGGCGGTGGCCGAAACTAGGCGGACGACGAGGCGAAGGTGGATCCGCGGTGGGAGGATGAAGATGGGGGGATGGGAAGTGAAATGACACGCGGTTGGCGGTTGGCGTGCGGCTGCTCTTTTTACATCTCCTATAGGTGGAGATGCAAATTTGCACCGCGAGGTGTTGTAGTTTACATCTTCAGAGGGTGGACATGTAATTTTTTTTCTCGTTGGAGAGGTGTTTTTGGCCCTAGAAGATGCAAAAGTTAGGTATTTTAGCATCTACGTCTTTTATTGAAGATGCTTTAATACATTATTTTAATGTGAAGTTTTTTAAGCCGGAGGTTGAAACCCCTGTACCGATTTACACAATCATTATTATTAATTATTAAATAGATTAGAAAATAAAGACAATCTTGATTTAACTATTACAAATAGATGGATAAAACACTTATAATTAAGTCGACTTCTTTCAAAACAACGCCTTCATGAAGGGATATACGATCGTGCCACCGTCACCATGTTCGACTGATGGCCAGGACAAGGATCTTGCGTGACCAACTAGAGAAGGGTATAGTACATCAGCAAAACAACAACATATTCAACAAAATAGCAACGTAAAATCGGAGTGTGGTGATTTGTTGCTCGGGCTCAGATGAGTCCGGACGTGAACAGTACCTTGATTTCAAATAGAAGAAAAATCAATTTTTTTTATGGTGCAAGATGCTTCTATGCGTGAACTCTATGCAAATTTTTATGAAGTTTGAACATTGGAGAAGCTCGTGTCAAAAAAGAAAAATTTCAGACGTTTGAGAAACTTTTGAAAATCACACTATTCATAACTGATTTTGTCTTTTCTGCCATGAACTCCTCGGATATTCAAGCTTTACAAAATTTTGCATGGAGTTCACACACAAGAGCAACTTGCACCACAAACCGTTTTCTATTTTAAATCAGGGTACTGTTCACGGGCTCATCTGAACCCGGGCTCTGCCTTGAATTATCTCGTAAAATCGTCTCTACTAAGCTGAGCAATAAAGACCAATGCAGGGATTTTCACCCATGACATGAAGCAATATTCCAACCATCACCTTGAAAGCTAGCTAGAGTCACAAGTTTACTATTTCAGCGAGCAAAATTAACTAGTTGATATAATACAATAATACAAACCGCCCAAAGTCATTTAACAACAAAAGAAGCTAGCTAGGGTCACATGCATCGTTCGTCAGTCAGTCGAGGAGGACAAGAAATAACAGGTTAAATTGGTGGCGTGGAGTATAGCAGGCAGGCAGCGCTGTGCTCGGAATCATGCTGTCTCATCTCATTGGCTACGCCTAGGTTAAGCGCTGATGAATCGATCCCTGCTGCCGATTAACTTGATGCCAAAAGGAGACCTAATTTCGTCCACCAAAGTTGCGGTAGGGATCGCCTTTTCTGTTTTATTTGTCTTGGTCGGCCCGTCTTTTTTGGCTAGTCACATAGGACGAATGGGCACCTTTTGTTGTCTTGTTAGTGTCATGTATTTTTATCCGTGAGGGGAGAAAATACGGCTTTGCAAGTCAACTTATCTCAGGGGTGGTGCAGCTGCTGCTTAGGCATAGTAGGAGCAAGTCTGCGTGCGGGTCTGCATTCGTATTGTGTTTAAAATTAAATTAAATTAGGCACGGTTATGATATAATCATTTTACAAAAGTATAGCTAATATTATTATCTTACGGTAATCCTTGTAAGAAATTTTGTCTCCGTACTGAATAGTTTTTCAGTGCTTGTTGAAATTTGAGATGTTCAGCTGTTCTCTTCTTTTTGTGTTGTTAGGGGTTCTAGTTCTTCGGGGTTTTTTTTGCTGGCGAAGTTCTAGTTATTGTTTTACTTTTTGTTCTAAGTCAAAGTTCTTAAATTTTGACCAATTTTATAGAAAAAAGTAGTTACATATATGACATCAAATTGGTATATTATGAAAGTACATTTCAAAACGGATCTAGTTATACTAATTTAGTGCCATAAAAGTTGTTACTTTTTTCTATAAAGTTGGACAAAATTTTAAAACTTTAACTTAAGACAAAAGCCAGAAGTACACTTATTCGCGGACGGAGGGAGTATTTCAAATGAGAGAAGTTCTTGTTCTTGTTGGAACATCGGACCTCGACCGTGTTACAATGTAATTTTCTTAAATGGAGGCAAAAAATTTGCCTCATCTCATTAATTAACACTGCTAACTATCTTTTCTTTAGTGAAACATGTTAGGGGCACGCGCACGTAGATTTTCTGACTGTCATCGACAAGGTCAAGCCAATTTTGATAGGGGAGTAACCGCGTCGGCGGCTCGTTCTGACGGCAATAGTGTCGGTTTGATGGTCTTGAAATATTAATGCAATTTTTATTATGTTTGAGACACTTCATCGGCTGAACTTTTATAATAGCTCTGTTTCTTTTCAAAAAAAAAAGAAACATGCTAGGTATCAATAACATGGCTGGATTAGGCCTGCCTAGGATAGCTCCTATTTTTTAGGGGGTGCCTCTTATTCTAGCTTTATGTGTGATATTTTAATAATGGTTTAGGAATGTTCCGCATAGAAAAAGAAAAACCAAACCACCAAGAAACGAATAACGAAGACAAAATAAACCGGCTGAGAAAGCCTGAAAGAAAACCACTTAACTAACCATAGCTCGTACCCTCGAAAACACTGAATTATGCATTTTAGCTACTATTCTTCGCTATGAGAAAAAATTAGGGAGCTCCTATTGGACGCTCGATGCATTCAATAGCGCGCGACCCACATGGGAGCACAACTGGGCCGGCTCATTTGCAGGCATAAAACATGCATCCTCTAGTTGGTGAGCATGTGTTGCTAGCCACTGGAGCTTAGGAAAAAAATTATATGAGACCAAGTCTCATGGGTTAGCAGGTGAGACCCACCCTGATGCAGGATGACACGTGGCATTCATAAATCATTTAATCTCTTTCCTCCTGATTTTAAGTGGGGATGGGGTAGATGCTTTGTGATTTGTAAATGCCACGTGTCATCCATCAGGGTGGGTCTCACATGCTATCCTGTGAGACCTGGTCTCATATAATTCTTTTCCCTGGAGCTTATGAGCGTTAGTGATTGATTTTTTTAGGGGTCGTTAGTGGTTGATATGCAACGCGGAACTTTAAGAACTAACAACAACGTCAGGTCCAAATAATTTTTGGAATCTTTTGAACACTTCTAGAAAATTATGCACAATTGTTGAAAAACAAACACTTTTTTGAATTTTAGAACATTTTTTGAGAAAACAAAAAACTTTTGAACTTCGGAACACTTTTTGAAAATGCAAAAAAATTGAAAAGCAGGAATAATTTTGAAAACATGGACAATTTTTGAAATCCTGGACATTTCCTGAGAAAGTAACAATTTTTTAAAATTCCGAATGTTTTTTGAAGATTTTGAACAAATTTACACATTCTGAACAATTTTTGAAATTCTGAATATTTTCTGGAATTTAGAATTTTTTGTAAATCCGCACAATTTTCAAAACTGTGAACAATTTTTAAAGTTAAAAATAATTTATGAAGATTTTGAACATGTTTTGAAATTAGGAATTTCTGAAAAAACGAAATGAAAAGGGGAAAAGGAAAATAAAAAAGAAAAAACATGTGAAAAAAAGGTTCAAGTAATTTATGGGAAGTTCTCAAAACCAGCCAGAGAACTTCTAGAAGGTTCCCAAAATCAGATGGCTCACACTGCGTAATATGCTAAATGGCCCAGCCCACCTTGGGTAATATCACTAGCGCGCATGTGCTAATTTACCGCAGCGAGCGGCGATTTGAAATACCCCGCCTAGACCCAGCCAGTAAAAAATTAGAACTGGTTCTGTCCTATCCCATTTTCAAATGAATCAGCTAGTTTCGGAGCCTCTTTATTCCAGAAGCTACTATTTGATGCATTTTAAGTCAAATTGCCTCGCGACGCACACATGAACCCCAACTGGGCCGCCCATTGGTGGCCAATGTAGCAAGCAAGCGCCGTTCGCCCTGCTGGTACTATAACACAGCGGTGGGATGTGAAAATTCATAAAAGGAAGTGTGCGCCCTCGCTAGGAATCAAACCCCGGACCTCTGGCATGTGAAACAGCCAACTGTTGCTGAAACATTTACGAGGGTATAAGGTTAAGGATAATACAAAGCAGAATCCGGAAACTTTTTCAAAAAAGCAAACATTTATTGGAAATCATGAATAAATTTTTAATGGGACTAATGCTTGACAACCCAATAATTTTTTGGACAAATCGAATAAATTTTGAAATTTCAACTTTTTGAAGCACATGGACATTTTTTGACATTTTTTTTGAAAATCCTGACCATTTTTTAAAGTGCGACATTTTTTAAATTTTGAGAACAATAATTTGAATCCAGGAACAATTCCAAAATCATGAACCAATTTTGACAACATGAACATTTTTCTAATACGTGAACCACATTCTGAAAAAGAGATTGCATATGTGAACAGTTTTTTAAATTGCAAAAAAATTTGGAAAATGCAATTTTTTATCTTAAATCGCAAACATATTTTGAATTTGTGAACAAAAATTTAAATGAAGAAAAATTTATGAACTTCTAAGAAAATTTTAAAAAGTGCGCGCATTTTTAAAATTGAAAATATGTTTTTAATTTTGAATAAAATTTGAAAGCATGAAATTTTTTAAGTTCTGACAATTTAGGATAAACACGAACATTTTTGCAATTTTGTTTAAAAAAACACAAGGAGTTTTTGAAAGAAAAAAACTTGAGAAAGGGAAAAAGAACAGAATAAACAAAAAAACAGATAAAAGAACTAAAAACAAAAAGAAACATAAAAGGAATAAAAATGGCTAAGGAATCTCCAAGAAGGTTCCCAAAACCGCAAAACCCTCAGACTTGGAACCTTCTAAACCCATACTACAGAAAACGGTAGCTAAGGATCTTAAATGGGCTGCCCATTAGGAAATTTCCTTTATTCCCTGCTACGTCCGAGTCCGGATGCGAGCCTTTTCAATTTCTCTATAGTTTTATTTCAGATATTTGAAAGAAAAAGGCTACTTAATTGATTTTAGAAATGAAAATATAGCAGTTCTAGGAAGGGGAGCATCTGAAATGCATAACTCAAAATGACTAAGGAGTAAACCTAGAACATCTATAGTGACACAGGAGAGCAAATTGTGACTAAATGAAGGATAGTACCTTCAAATTGCTTGAAATCAAGAAACTATGAGAAGCTTTGGAAAAAAACAGTATTCTTGTGTGCAGAAAAATGTTTGTGGTGTATTTCAGAAATGCGCATCATTTATTTTAAAAACAAGTAAGCATCACATAATTCCAAAAAAAATGATCCCATATTTGAAAAATGTTTATCGCTTACTTATGCATTACCAAAATATATATTCACATGTACATTTATGTAGTATAAGAAATAAGGGGATGCAGTATGGCGACTATTCTAAGCACTATGCGAAAACTTAAAGCCAAAAAAATAATCGGGAAAACCAGGAAAGCTGCCCACAGCCGTCGCCTCAACTGGGCCTTTGGGCCCATTTACGGCTGTCTTTTAACAAAACAAGAAATTAAGGGTCATTTGCCGATGAGCCCCTGAAATCTGAAATCTGCGGTAGGTTGCAATGCGCGCGGCCTGAGCCTGAGTGACCAACAGGCAACAGAGTACTACTCTCGTCGGTTTAAAGTCAACTCCACCGCACGACTCCAAACAGACGTTCGGTTTAACCGAATTTTGTCTCTTTGGATAGGGGATGGAGTTATGTCTGGGTCTGTTCCGAGATGTGATGGCTGTGCGCCCAATGTATGGCCGCATCTTTTGGCCCCATCTTGTTCGTCTTCATATTAAAAAGAAAACAACGTTTCAAATACGAGTGGCCCTAGTTCAGGCCAGCGGCCTAGTTCACGCTAGCGGCCTAGTCATGCCGGCAACAGAGCCATCGACCTACACGTCCTCGCCGGCAACACAACCAACGGCCAGCAACACAACCAACCTCCAAAATGAATAGTTTTGTTCGTCGGCAACACAGCCAGCGGCCGGCAACACAGTCAGCCTCCAAAATGAATGTGTTTCTCGCCGGCACACATCCAGCGGCCCAGCGGGCGGGCGGCACCTATGCCAGCCTCCAGAAAAAACGGCCACGGCCGATCGGACGACCTAGTTCAGGCCGTCAGCGTCGGACATCTCCTTCTGCCTGGCCTCGAACCAGCTCCTTGTCTTCTCGCTCATCTTGGTCAAGTCCACGCTCATGATCGCAAGGGCCACCTCCTTTGCTTTGGTTGCAGCATTGGTGGCCTCGATGCCGGCCGCAGCTGCTGGACCCAGGTGTGACGTTGAGGTCGATGATGGCCGAGGGGCGCGGGGTGGACGGCGCGATCATGACAACGTCCGGCGGCCCCGAGAAATAGGTCTGGGCGTCGTGCCTTGGCGGAGGAAAGCCGGGTGACATATGCGTGGTCCGCGACGTCGGTGACTGGTAGTTGGGAGCCCGGGCGGCCGACGAGCCGGTGCTCGCCGGGCCGACGACCGCTGTAGGGAAACCGGCCGGACGGCACATGCCAAGCATGAGCAGGGCGTGCGCTTTGTTGACGATGTCCTCCTTCTCGTCGACCGCGTCCTTGCGCCGCGCGGCCTCCATCGCATCGCGCTTGGCGACGAACTTGGCCACGGCGGTGCTAACTCTTGAGCATGCGTTGGTTTTCCCTTGAAGAGGAAAGGGTAATGCAGCAAAGTAGCGTAAGTATTTCCCTCAGTTTTTGAGAACTAAGGTATCAATCCAGTAGGAGACTACACGCAAATCCCCTAGTACCTGCACAAACAAATAAGAACCTTGCAACCAACACGATAAAGGGGTTGTCAATCCTTTCACAGTCACTTGCAAAACTGAGATCTGATAAAGATAATAAGATAAATATTTTTGGTATTTTTGTGTATAGATTGCAAAATAAAGATTGCAAAATAAATAGTAACTAGAATTGTAGATTGGAAACTTATATAATGTAAAGTAGACCCGGGGGCCATAGATTTCACTAGTGGCTTCTCTCAAGATAGTAGGTATTACGATGGGTGAACAAATTACT
The DNA here is from genome assembly GCF_003073215.2 of Triticum urartu. Lineage (NCBI taxonomy): Eukaryota > Viridiplantae > Streptophyta > Magnoliopsida > Poales > Poaceae > Triticum > Triticum urartu. The sequence continues at coordinate 438,560,352 of NC_053024.1, read as the reverse complement.
GCCGAGCAATTGATAGAAAAGCGCATAGTTATGATGATATCTAAGGCAATGATCATGAATATGGGCATCACGTCCGTGACAAGTAGACCGAAACAATTTTGCATCTACTAGTATTACTCCACACATCGACCGCTATCCAGCATGCATCTAGAGTATTAAGTTCATAAGAACGGAGTAACGCATTAGGCAAGATTACATGATGTAGAGGGATGAGCTCAAGCAATATGATATAAACCCCTCCTCTATGGCAACAATACAATACATGTCGTTTTCCTTTCTGTCACTGGGATCGAGCACCGCAAGATTGAACCCAAAGCTAAGCACTTCTCCCATTGTAAGAAAGATCAATCTAGTAGGCCAAACTAAACCGATAATTCGAAAAGACTAGCAAATATATCAAATCATGCATATAAGAATTCAGAGAAGAATCAAATAATATTCATAGATAATCAAGTTCATAAACCCACAATTCATCAGATCTCGACAAACACACCGCGAAAGAGTTACATCGAATACATCTCCAAGAAGATCGATGATAACTTTGTATTGAGATTCAAAGAGAGAAGAATCCATCTAGCTAATAACTATGGACCCGAAGGTCTGTGGTAAACTACTCACACATCATCGGAGAGGCTATGGTGTTGATGTAGAAGCCCTCCGTGATCGAATCCCCCTCCGACGGATCGCCGGAAAAGGCCCCAAGATGGGATCTCACGGGTACAAAAGGTTGAGGCGGTGGAAAAGGTGTTTCATGGCTCTCCCCGAAGGTTTCAGGGTATAAGAGTATATATAGGCGAAAGAAGTAGGTTGGTGGAGCAGCGAGGGGCCCACAAGGGTGGGGCGCGCCCTCCTGCCTCGTGGCTTCCTCGCTGCTTCCTTGACATCCACTTCAAGTCTTCTGGGTTGCGTTTGTTCCAGAAACAATCCTCGCGAAGGTTTCATTCCATTTGGATTCCGTTTGATATTCTTTTTATGTGAAACACTGAAATAGGCAAAAAAACAATTTGCACTAGGCTTTCGGTTAATAGGTTAGTCCCAAAAATAATATAAAAAGGTATTTTAAAGCCCATTAAACATCCAAAACAGATAATGTAAAAGCATGGAACAATGAAAAATTATAGATACGTTGGAGACGTATCAAGCATCCCCAAGCTTAATTCCTGCTCGTCCTCGAGTAGGTAAATGATAAAAACAGAATTTTTGATGTGGAATGCTCCCTAACATAATTCTCAATGTAATTTTCTTTATTGTGGCATGAATTTTCAGATCCAAAAGATTCAAGATAAAAGTTTAATATTGACATAAAAATAGTAATACTTCAAACATGCTAACCAAGCAATTATGTCTTATCAAAATAACATAGCCAGAGAAGGCTTATCCCTACAAAATCATATAGTTTGGCCATGCTTCATTTTCGTCACACAAAATGCTCCCATTATGCATAACCCCGATGACAAGCCGAGCAATTGGTTCATATTTTTTAACGCGCTTCAGCCTTTTCAACCCTTACGCAATACATGAGCGCAAGCCATGGATATAGCACTATAGGTGGAATAGCATATGATGATGGGGGTTATGTGAGAAGACAAAAAAGGAGAAAGTCTCACATTGACGCGGCTAATTAACGGGCTATGGAGATGCCCATCAATTGATGTCAATGCGAGGAGTAGGGATTACCATGCAACTGATGCACTAGAGCTATAAGTGTATGAAAGCTCATCTAAAGAAACTAAGTGGGTGTGCATCCAACTTGCTTGCTCACGAAGACCTAGGGCATTTTGAGGAAGCCCATCACTGAAATATACAAAGCCAAGTTCTATAATAAAAAATTTCCACTAGTATATGAAAGTGACAAAATAAGAAAATCCCTATCATGAAGATCATGGTGCTATTTTGAAGCACACGTGTCGAAAAAGGATAGTAACATTGTTCCTTCTCTCTTTTTCTCTCATTTTTTTGTTTGGCCTTTTTTTATTTGAGCTTCTTTGGCCTCTTTTTTCTATATTTTTTATTTCACCTCACATGGGACAATGCTCTATTAATGATGATCATCACACTTTTATTTACTCATTACTCAATGTTACAACTCGATACTAGAACAAAAATATGACTCTATGTGAATGCCTCCGGCGGTGTACCGGAATATGCGATGAATCAAGAGCGACATGTATGAAAGAATTATGAAAGTGGCTTTGCCACAAATACGATGTCAACTACATGATCATGCAAAGCAATATGACAATGGTGAAGCGTGTCATAATAAACGGAACGGTGGAAAGTTGCATGGCAATATATCTCGGAATGGCTATGGAAATGCCATAATAGGTAGGTATGGTGGCTGTTTTGAGGAAGATATAAGGAGGTTTATGTGTGATAGAGCGTGTATCGTATTACGGGGTTTGGATGCACCGACGAAGTTTACACCAACTCTTAAGGTGAGAAAAGGCAATGCACGGTACCGTAGAGACTAGCAAATTGCGGAAAGGTAAGAGTGCGTATGATCCATGGATTCACATTAGTCATAAAGAACTCATATACTTATTGCAAAAGTTTATTAGCCCTCAAAGCAAAGTACTACTACGCATGCCTCTAGAGGGATAGATTGGTAGGAAAAGACCATCGCTCGTCCCCGACCGCCACTCATAAGACTACTCACAGTGGGGAGTAACTTAGAGTAGTAACATGCATATGTTACTACCTTCACAGTGGATAGTAACATATGTTTTGTGTCATGCATCACTTCATTTATTAGGTTATAGACTCATTTTTTCTTGATATGTGTGATGTTACAGTAACTAGCTATGTTACTACATGCCTCTCTTTCTTCATTAATTACATGCCACATCATCTATTTTGTCTAGATATACCACCTATGTTACTCCCATTGTGGGTAGTCTAAGGAAAGCACTCAAATAACACCCCATGCTTCAAATTTGTCACACAACGTTTATCATACGTGCATGCTATGGGACTTGCCAACTTTAACACAAGTATTTATCAATTTCACAATTACCCAACTAGCATGACTCTAATATTACCACCTTTATATCTCAAAACATCTACCAAGTATCACAGTATTCAATGTACTCTATATGAAAGTTTTTATCATACCCATCTTGAATGCCTATCATATTAGGACTAATTTTATAGCCAAAGCAAATTACCATGCTATTCTAAAATACTCTAAAAATAATATAAATGAAGCCTGAGAGACCAATAATTTTTATAAAATAAAACCACCACCGTGCTCTAAAAAATATAAGTGAAGCACTAGAGCAAAATTATCTAGCTCAAAAGATATAAGTGAAGCACATAGAGTATTCTAATCAATTCCGATTCATGTGTGTCTCTTCCAAAAGGTGTATACATCAAGGATGATTGTGGTAAAATAAAAAGCAATGACTCAAATCATACAAGATGCTTCAAGCAAAACATATATCATGTGGTGAATAAAAATATAACCTCAAGTAAAGTTACCGATAGACGAAGACGAAAAAGGGGATGCCTTTCGGGGCATCCCCAAGCTTAGGCTTTTGGTTGTCCTTGGATTTTACCTTGGGGTGCCTTGGACATCCTCAAGCTTAGGCTCTTTTCCACTCCTTGTTCCAAAATCCATTAAATCTTTACCCAAAAACTTGAAAACTTCACAACACAAAACTCAACAGAAAATCTCATTAGCTCCTTAATATAAGAAAACGAATCACCACCTTAAGGTAATGTAATGAACTCATTATTTATTTATATTGGTGTTAAACCTACTGTATTCCAACTTCTCTATGGTTCATACCCCCCCTATACTAGCCATAGATTCATTAAAATAAGCAAACAACACACGAAAAACAGAATCTGTCAAAAACAGAACACTACTAGGAAAAGGCCTACTAGTGGCGCACCTGTTTTGCCTACTAATGGCGCACTACAGGTGCGCCACTAGTATCACACCATTAGTATTTTTTACTAATGGCGCACCTGTGGTGCGCCATTAGTATCTGGTATACTAATGGCGCACCATGTCGTGCGCCATTAGTATAGCCCACGGTGCGCCATTAGTATGCCTCCCACGGGGCCATATTTACCCATGTGCTTTGGCATACTAATGGCGCACTGGTGGATGATGCGCCATTAGTGTGCTCTGGCTTACTAATGGCGCACTATGTGGTGGTGCGCCACTAGTATGAATATTAGGGATTTTTTTCTTTTCTGATATTTTCACAGGTTACAAAATATATTATTGGACAGAATATAGCTAGCACCACAGCAACAGCAGATTCATCGAATACAATAGAAGATTAGTCTCCGAATACAATTCATCATATTAGTCTCCGAATTTAAAATACCGAACAAAGTTAGAACATTACAAGTCTCGAAACCGCGAGTAGCGAGTTTGTCTTCACATTACAAGTCGATATCGATCATCTAAACTACCATCACATATAAGAGAGCCGCGGTCATCACGATGAGCATAATTGCGATGAAACTGGTCTTCATCCGGTTCCTCCAACGCTCCCTCCTCTCTCCCACTAGATAGCGCGCGTATCTAACTTCCGCCTCCACCCTAGTGGTGTACCCTTTGTAACTGTTACCGTTGAAACGGTTAACCTGTCTCCACTCCTCCCAGTCGTCGTAGACTCCGAGAACCTTACCCTTATACACGACATACGATGGCATCTCTATACACTAGCCAAACAAAACGTTAGTAACAATTCACAGACAATACATAAGCAATATATAAGTATGCAACAAAAGGATCGGAAGAGAAAAGCAACACATTAATAGCATCGATTACATCTAAGTTGAACGACTGTCCAAACCAAAGAGACATACAAGTTCATTAAAGTTTAATTACAACATGAGCCAATCGATGTTTCAGAACTACACATATCATCACTACTTTTGACTTGACTCAAGGGACCGGAGCGTGGATAAAGCCGCCGTCTCTTGTGATGGTCATGAAATCGCGGGCGTTGTCAGCCTGCATTTGTAGCGTTGTGTCTATCTCATTGTTGGATGGTTGATTTCTGAGGTTGAACTACCCCCAGGTACGAAGGACATCTTGATGGATGATTTCCGCAAACTCCGACTGGATGCGAAAGAATTCTTGTCTGATGTCCGTGTCCTGGATTGCCGACAAGCTCGTGACCCAATCTTTGAGATTATTTGGTAGCAGAAGGTGATTATGGCCCCGTACGATCGCCCGCATGTGATGGAGGGCGTAGTAGGCATCCTTCTGACCGCCAGGCGGCTGCTTGACGCAGAAGAACGTCGTATTGTGGGCGAACACGTTCTTGTCATACTTACGAACTGGCCTGGTGAAGGTGCCTCCAGATTTGGCATAGCCGGGGAGAACATCATCAATAACTTTCTTGATATTTGTGTAGTCTTTCTTCGACTGACGGTCCGAGTCGAAATACGTGGCCATGGAATATTTTGGGCTTAAGAGGATGAGTGTGCAATGTGTGTCACTGCACAAAACACGGAATTTTAGAAAAAACGATCGAAATCTAAGAAATCATATGTTACGGGGCAGTTGAGGGGACGACTTACTCGGGAAAGTAAGGCACGAGGAAGTTATCCTTATCTGGGTTTGCCAGAATGACGCCTTCGAGGTAAGAACTCACGACTTGCCGGTCCCCAGCGTTGCCCAAGATCTTGGCACGCATGTAGAAGGGGTCGACTATCACGATGTCCGGGGTCTTGTCTCTAATGATCCGCATCTCCATACTCAGCGAAAATAGCCGAACGAAGGTGTAGTGCAGCGGATGAAGGTTAAACATAGCGAAGATGTCATCAAACCGCAGGACGATCGTACCCCCGATGGAGTTATCCACAAAGCCCTTGCCCTCTAGCACCTTGGCCACGAAAACCTGGTATGCCACATCATTCTCTTTGAGACGCCGCTTCTCCAAAGAAAGAACACTGTCATGCAGACTCCGCATAGCACCGGTTGCAGCATTGAGCATATTAGTCGGTAGCATCGGCCTACCCGCCACATGCACCCTCCTCAAGATATCCTTAGGTGAAGGTGGCCCGTCCTGAGCACGGATCGTACTCGGTGTCGGCTGGCTCGCACCCTTGTTACTCTTTCTTTTCCATCCCTTCTTCTTCTGCTGTAATGGGACCAAGTTCTGCTCACAGACCGCCTTCTTGAGTGTGTTGAGGCTGATAATATTTCGCACCTCAGCTATCTGAGGCTCGGTGAAGTCGGCAGCTGGAGGCGTCTCCTGAGAACTGAACGCCAGACGATGCCTGTTGCAATTGGGTTTCTCCGCGGTACCAGCTAGATCGCGATCGTCTTTTGTAGGGTTGGGTTCTTGAGAAAGAGGCCCCAAGAATTCGTCATCGTACCCATGTTCGGCAAAGTACTTATCGGCGTTGGTAAATGTATCGTCGTCGTTGTCGTCATCGTCCGGATCCTGTGCCATATGCATGTTCGGATCCTGTGCCATAGGGATGTCCGGCATGTCCGGTAGCGTTGCGGCGGTCTTGCCATGGCTTGGCACCGGCACGACTGGCGGTGTTGTCTTTGGGGTGGTGTCCACCACCCCCAAACGAATCTGGCTCTTCGGCCAAAGCAGGGGCCAACTTAGGCAGGCGCTGAGGGTCATCACATCATCTTCGTCGGCCCCGGCGGGTCGAATCGGATGTAACAACTCGTCGCAGCCTGGCAGCACCCGAACCAGTTGAACCCTATACATAGTGGGTGGCATCGGATTACCGTGGAACACGGGGTTGCCCGGTTGATCGATTCTTCCCTTGGTGACATCGACCAACTCGTCGTTCACGAAGTGCAGGAGAGTGCATGAAACGTCGGCGGTGCCCTGCGAAAACATGTAGGGCGTCAGGGATGCCCAGTCAAAGGCAAGGAGATGAAGTCCTCGGCCGAGAGGCTTAATTAGTTACCGTGATGATGGCGTCGAGCTCGGCTAATGTCGAGGCACGGCCAACGACGGGCGTGTAATTGACGGAGGGGCCGCTTGCTGCCGAGGTGCCAGCCGGCGTACACCTGGGTGCATTAAGCTCCAATGCCCGTGCCGGCGTCGGAGACACCAATGACGCCTCCGCCGGAGACACCAATGGCGCCGCCTGCGCGTTGTGCGAGTTGCTGTCCGTGAAGCTGGGACTCGGGGGCAGCCCCTGTTGGCCGCCCGCAATCCACGTCGTCAGCCCATGAATCAAGGTAGGCATAATGTCGGTGAGAGTCGATCCCAGTTGTTGTTCCACTTGCTCTTGGACAATCTCCGGAATCCGCGCCACTTGTGCCTTGAGTTCTTGAACCTCGCGCGACTGGCTTTCCGAGCTGGTCTTTCTCTCCTTTCGCCCACCAGCATTATAGTATGACGACCATTTTGTGGACAAGCCTTTGCCGGCCACACGACCAGCTGACGACGGCTTACTGAGCTTATCCTTGTTTTTCATTATGTTCAACGCCCTATTTAGAGTGCTGTCCCAAGGGGTGCTCTGAGCCGACCCCGCGCTACTGCTTTCAGTCTCCTGCGGAAGGAATGTGAACCATTTAGAAATTTGGCTTCATTAATTAGAATGCAGCCATATGGAGCTAATTACGCGGGGGTGTATTCCTTACTAGAACAAGCTCAAGCGCCCTGGTCTTCGGATCCGTGGTAAGCTCCTTTGTTACCGGGTCCTCCTTGTACCGGGCCCTGACATAGTTCCTGGTCTGCTTGTCACCGTATTTCTCGAAGCGGGGCGGTAGGCCTTGCTCGGCACGCTCCGCATCCTCCTTGTCCCATATAGGCTCCGCCACTCTGTAACCACCGGGACCGAGTTTGTGTTCCCCTAAGTTCAACTCCCGCATTTCTTTCCCCCACTGACTTGATTCGGAGGTTGCGCTGCTCTCGCACTTGATCTTGAACTCCTTGTAGTCATCTTCCCTTATCGAAGGATTTTTCGCCTTGATCTTCTCATAACTATCACCTTTGTCAATCATTCTCTTCATCGCGCTTCTCCAAGTAGACAGGGTTGTGCTCATCATCGTGAGGGCGGCACTGTTCACTTTATTCCCTGAGAGGCGTGTGTTTACAAAGTCAGCGGGGAACTTGTATCATTCGTGCAGCTTTGTGAAGAGGAGGTTGCGCAAATTCCCTCGGTCCTTATGTCTTAGGTTCTCGGTGTTGATCGAGATGGTGTTCCGGAGAATGCACCCGAGCTGAAGCGAGTACCCCTTGAATAATACTTTGGGCGCCGTTGGATGCCCGTCGGAGTTCACTTGAGTAAATTCCTCCTTGACAGTGCGGAGCACGTTCGGGCGCCGGTCCTTCCGTTGCCTCTTCGGTTGGCTGCCATCTGTGCGTGTGCTGCCATCATCAGTGGTGACATCCTTGGCGGCACCATCAGTGGTGGCATCCTCGGCGGCACCATCAGTGGTGTCATCCCCGACGCCACTAGGGGTTGTGTAGTCAGGATCGGTGTCTTCCGTGGCATCCTCATAGCGGTGAGGTTCTTCCTCCATCTCCTGGGACAGCTCCCAGAATTGCTTGCCGCCCGAACCGCCGGCCTCATCGTTGTGGGCCATGTTTCGCTCTAAATAGGAATAAAGTTTGGTCAAAAAGTTGGTTATTGTCAAGGAACAAGATCATGGTCTCATCATTTAGGTTTTGTCGACACCGAGGCATCCTAAAAGCTAAGCTTTTATCATTTAGGGTTTGTCGACGCCGAGGCACCCTAAAAGCCTAAGCTTTCATCATTTTGGTTTTAATCGACACCGAGGCACCCTAAAAGCCAAGGTTTTATAATTTAGGGTTTGTCGATGCTGAGGCCCATGCATAACACAAGAGGCAGTTGATCCTACTTAATTAAGTACTAAGATACCCCGGCCCATGCATTAGTAGCAAGTGCCCCATATGTCCGATTTTTAGCAAAGTCATGCTAAAATTCACGGAAAAATTCAGCATGACCTTTGCTGAAAATAGGACATACGGAGTACCCGAATTTGCTGGAACGGAAGTTAATCGACATTCCGGCAAACTCAAGGGCCTCTCGGGGTACCTGCAAAATCATCACGACACGATGGTCGAAGACAAAACCCAGCAAACTAGCACCACAATATGCCTCTACTTTCATATGGATGGAAAGGCCACAGACCATATGGTCCTCTGCTTTCATATGGACAAAAATCAACTCAACTTATGTGAGCTTCCATTCCAGATATAATAGGTCACCCAACAAAAAATCATCAATAGTTTTAGCTGAAAAAAAGCATGGATGTTGGTCTTATACTTGTTTTTTTAATGTACTTATGACAATCAGCAGCATGTCTATCCATGCCAACAATCTCTAGATGTTCAACAAAACATGTGCTATTTAATTAGGAAAGTAGGACCAAACTACATTCACCTGTCAAACAATGTTACCATTCATCTAGCAATACAAAAAACACAGAAATTGCAAGGTCTGGACTGAATGCTTTTGAGTTTATTAAGTACCTTCAGTTCTGAGCTTTAAATATCAAAAGAGCTTTCACAGAATCTTGAATCCTCCAAATCACTCTTAACAGTTCTGCATTGCACAAAGGCAGCAATGAGCCAATGATATCAGTAGCAATAATAGGTGCTGCAGTTATATAACTTATCAAACAGGCCCAACTTAGTTAGCATTCTATCTGCACAACTGGCCAAAGAAAACAGATGAACTATTCATAAATGTTTTTGCAGTTTTTATTATTTTTGCAATAAGTGTTTCTGAACAGAGGAAGTATATATTTCGTCTAAATGAAAAGATGGTGCGCCTACAAACTTGGTGTACCTAGGTGTGTTCGTTGTTGGACTTACTAGGTGTGTTCGTCAAGAAAAACCTAGGTGTACCTAGATGTGTGTTTGTCGTTGGACTTTCTTATTAGCTCAAGACGAAACGAACGATGCATGGGTTAGCGAAGTGTACCTAGGATGATAATCTATCTACTCTAGCTAGTAAGTGGTCATCTGGAAGGATGGAACGAGCAGGAACGTGTGAGGTTAGGCATTTATTCGGTTAGAACTGAATAAACTGCAGAATGATCTCACTCCTTTTTGCCAACTCATGAAAGCAGTCCAGTCCCCATTACCAATCCAAACGGTGACTTGGCAATTGCCCAGAGATTGATAGTACTAATAACTTCTACAACACCGGCAGCCGCTACACGCCAGTGCAGTACGCCGACGACATGTACCACGGTCGAGGGGAGGGAGGGAATGGGAAGGAAGGGTGGAGAGGGAGGAAGGAGGAAGGAGGAGAGGTACCTGGGCGGGCACGGCTGGTCGCCGGAGGGGTCGGGGTCGTCGGCGGCGGCGTCGTCGAAGGGATGGCTCGAGGGCGTCCGAGCTCGTCCGGGTCCTCGTAGTCGAAGAGGAAGACGACGGCGGTCCTCCTGGGTGCCTCGGTTGGTCGTGGGGAGGCCGGCGGCCATGTGCTTCGCGGGTCGGTGACGTTCATCGTCCTGCACCCCGTGCGGTCGTCGGCGGTGTAGCGAATGCAGTGGTGGGGGGTGCGAGGGCGTGGTGGCGGCGGCGCGGGGGAGCCGGAGCGGGTGTGGAGCGGGCGCGGGGAGGGAAGGGGGATCTGGCGAGGGAGAGGGAAGGGGGGATCGGGCGAAGGGGTATCCAGCTAGAGGAGGAATGTTAGTAATGGCGCACCATCTAGGGGTGCGCCATAAAAACACTCATAGCAATGGCGCACCATCCTCTGGTGCGCCATTAGTAACTTTTTTCTGATAGCAATGGCGCACCCTCCTCTGGTGAGCCATTAGTAACTTCTTTTTTTCATTATTTCTTGTTGCATCTAATAATTTGCTTTTTTATCAAATTTGTTATTTTCATGAGGACTAGAACAAAAAATATCATCAAATATCATCAAATTTGTTCTTTTTTGAAAATATCATCAATTTTTTTTATTTTTAATTGAAAATATCATCAAATTTGTTATTTGAAAATATCATCAAATTTTTTATTTAAAAATATCATCAAAAAGCGGGGGAGGGTGCGAGGTGTCGGCGGCGGCGGTGGAGCGGGCCAGGGGAGGGTGGGTCGGCGGCGGCGGTGGAGCGGGGGGAGGGTGCGGGGGGTGCTCGGCGGCGAGGGGGATCTGGCGAGGGGGATAGCGATCGAGATGGAGGGGGATCGAGATCGAGTGTCCTCATGAATATTCAATATTTTTTCATATTGAATATGAAAAAATATCATCAAATTTGAAAAAATATTCATGAAATCAAAAAGTGCCCATGAAATTTAAAAATATTCATGATATCAAAAAGTGCCCATGAAATACAATCGAGAAATGAAGACTACGATTTAAATACAATCGATTTTAGCTAGCTATCTGTTCACAATCTTCTTGCCCTTCTTTTTCGCAAATGGAGTTCTTCTGTGGAACGGACGTCCTTTAGGTAGGGTGGTCCTGCTTCTTCTTGTGGTGTATGCTGCTACTTCATCGTCGTCGTCATGTTCCATCTTCGGGTCGCCGTACTTGTCGAAGTCTTGCTCATTGGCGACTCCATCCATTCTGATGATCTTCCTTTTGCTTCTCCTCACGACAACACGACTGGGCTTTGACGGGTCGGTAATGAAGAAGCATCAGTCCACTTGGGAAGCCAGTACCCATGGCTCATTTTTCGCGGTGACGTTTGCGCCCGCGGTCTTGGATTTGGCTTCGGGTATAACCATGGTGGTGAAATACCGGTCTTCTTTTAGGACGCTCTTGGCCCATCTGACACGGAACATCGGGACCTTCTCTCCAGCATAGCTCAGCTCCCAGATCTCCTCGATCCTTCCGTAGTATTTGTCCTTGTCGTTACCGGTGTAGGATTCCATCGTTACCCCGGAGTTCTGATAACCATCGCTCTTCATGTCCTTGTCCTCGGTGTAGAATGTGTAGCCGTTGATATCGTACGCCTCATAGGTCATCAGGTTGTGCTCGGCGCCGTGTGACAAGGCGAATATGAGTTGTTCTTCCGCGGAAGAATCCTCATGTAAAGGGTACGACAGAAGCTTCTGCTTGAACCAACGCATGAAACATGAGTTGTGCTCTTTGATTATATCTCCGTCCGTCCTCTGTCGGCCTCGGTCATTATACGTCTTCTCAATAAAGGTTTTGTGCTCTACCACCCAAGGATCGACCACGTCTATGTGTTGTAGCGCGACTAGGTTTGCTCTTTCAAAGTCGGCGAGTCGGCCCTCGAAGTCGACATGCATTTCGCGGCGACCCTCACGGTGACCACATCCAGCGAGCCTGCCGAGGTGCCTGTTGACGGGCAGACCAACGGGGTTCTCGATGCCTAGATAATTCGTGCAGTAGGAGATGCACTCTTCGGTCAGAAAGCCCCTGGCTATGCTTCCCTCTGGACGTGACATGTTGCGAACGTATCCTTTGATGACACCATTCATCCTTTCGAATGGCATCATGCTGTGCAGGAACGTCGGCCCGAGTTGGATGATATCCTCCACGATATGGACCAGCAGATGCACCATAACGTCGAAGAATGCGGGCGGGAAGTACATCTCAAGCTCGCATAGTATCACCACGATCTCTTCCTTTAGCCTTCTGAGTTGCCTCACGCCAACTGACTTCCGAGAGATGACGTCGAAAAAGTTGCATAGGCCAAATAGCGTTTCACGGACGTGCGCGTCCATGATCCCACGGATTGCAACTGGAAATATCTGCGTCATCAGCACGTGACAGTCGTGAGACTTCATTCCGCTGAACTTTTGCTTCGCTGGGTCTAGGTATCTTCTTATCTTCCCCGCGTAACCGTAAGGAGGTTTTACTCCTACGAGGCAGGTGAAAAACTGCTCGATCTCCTCCTGACTTAGAGTGAAGCACGCGGGAGGGTAGTCATTTCCAGTCTTCTTGCCCTTTTTGCCTTTGCGACGACTTTCTGTGTCCTGCTTCGCCTCATCATCATCATCATTAGCGTGAAGCTCCTCCCTGATGCCCATTGATTTCAAGTATGCCCTTGCTTTCGGCCCATCTTTGGTCCTCTCTGGCATGTTGAGCAGGGTACCAAGCAGACTCTCGCACACGTTCTTCGTGATATGCATGACATCAAGGCTGTGAGGCACACGGTGGATCTTCCAGTATGGCAAGTCCTAGAAAACAGATCTCGTTTTCCATACCTTCAGCAGTGGTTCTGGCGCCTTTCGCTTCTCTCCCGGCTCTGCGCCTTTTGCTTCTTTCCCGGCAGTGGGCAATCTTTCCAATTTTTCAACAGCTCGTCTATTTCCTCACTGCTCCTCGTACTCTATCTAGATGGCGATATGTTGTGTCATCCATGCACCTGACGCATCCAGAAAATTCGTGGACCACCTGCCCCGCGAGATATCCGTAACCGAGATAGTCGTGCACCGTCGTGAGCAGTGCGGCTCTCATAGGGAAATATTATTTCTCTGCGACGTCCCACGTATTGGCTGGCGTTTTCCACAGCGTGTCTAGCTCCTCTTTCAGAAGCCCCAGATACAGATTGATGTCGTTCCCTAGTTGTTTTGGCCCTTCAGTTAGCATACTCATGTGAATGTACTTCCTCTTCATGCACAACCAGGGGGAAGGTTGTATATCCACACAAACACAGGCCAGGTGCTATGTGTGCTTCTCTGGCTGCCAAACGGATTGACTCCATCGGTGCTCGCGCCCAGCACGATGTTCCTTGGATCGTTCCCAAATTCTGGGTCTTTGAAGTTCAACGCTTGTCACTAGCTCGCATCCTTAGGGTGACTCAGCATCTTGTCTTTTTTATTTATCTCCGGATCATTTCCGTCATCTTCTCGCTTCTTCTCCTCCCTATCCGCGTGCCAACTCAGGAGCTTTGCTACCTTAGGGTCCGCGAAATACCGCTGCAGACGAGGAGTGATCGGAAAGTACCACACCACTTTTCGAGGAGCTTTCTTCCTCTTCTTGTATCGAGTGACGCCGCACACCGGACATATGGTAGACTCCGCGTGCTCGTCCCGATAAATGATGCAATTGTTCATGCACACATGGTATTTCATGTGCGATAAATCCAGAGGACACACAATTTTCTTCGTCTCCTCGAAACTGGTTGGACACTTGTTCCCCTTGGGAAGACGTTCGTGCCAGAATGACATGTTCTCGTCGAAGCATGCGTCGGTCATTTTGTGTTTTACCTTCATCTCCAGAGCCATGAGCGTTACTTTCAGGCGGGTATCCTCGGGCCTGCATCCTTCATACAATGGAGTAACCACGTCTATCTCCAGTTGATCCAGCTTGGCTTTCTCTCGGGCGGCTGCTCTTGCGTTATCCGTCTGCTTGAGAAGCAGCTCTTGAATATGAGGGTCCTGCACCCAGCCTCCATCGTCGTCTGCTCCGGCATCTTCATCTTCATGATCATGCCCTTCGTCTTGATCTTCCTCATCATCATGTCCGACATCTTCTACATGATGACTATGTATAGCATCACCGTCGTGATCATGTCCTAGAGATTCTTCGTCTTCTCGCCCGCCCTCGCCGTGGTGGTTGTCTTGCTGCCCTTCCTCATTTCTTTCTCGGCCCCCATGGACGACTTTATAGTCATCTTCATCACCTTGCCACCGATAGCCATCCATGAAACCACGCAAGAGCAGGTGGTCCCGCACCTGCCCGGAATCCGGGTCCGCAATAAGGCTCTTCAGCTTGCATCTTCGACACGGACATCTTATCTCTGTCTCATTCTTTTGAAGCATCTCGGCCTTCGCGGAGCTCAAAAACCTATTCACGATGCCTTCGGACGATATTTTAGAACCAAGAAAAAATTTGGCATGACTTTCCCTAAAAATAGGACAAAAAGAATGCATAGTGCCAAAATTCTCGCCGAAACGGAAATGAATCAACATTCGGCAAAATATTGGCAACTATCGCATTTCAAATACCGGTACCTGCAAACACAAACATATATGCAACACCACAAACATATGCAACACCACAAACATACATAGATCTAGCTAGGCCATAAAAAGTGCATGTGCACGTTGTTGGAGGGAGAAAAAAGTAGATCTATGACATAAAGATAGCTTTCCCCTTACTTACCTATCAAAAAAAGGTAATTTAACCACTTAATTTTGATGAATCTATGGTGCAAATGAGGTGAGGATGAGGAGGCAGCCGACACGAGCTTGGAGGAGAAGGTGGAGAGAATAAAGTGGGAAAAGTGAGTGTGTAGATGTGGCTGTCCAAAATATCTAGCTGGTCCCAGGTTACCAATGGCGCACCACCCACAAATGCACCATTAGTAACCCTGGTTACTAATGGCGCACCAGCTTGCGGTACGCCATTAGTAGTTTTGCAAAAAAAATAGTAGTGGCGCACTGTGTGGCAGGTGCGCCATTACTAGTTAAACTAGCAATGACGCACTGTGCCTCGGTGCGCCATTAGTATTTTTGGAAAATAAAAAAAATGTTACTAGTGGCGCACCGTGTGTCCGGTGTGCCATTAGTGTCTACCACACTAATGGCGCACCAACTCATGGTGCGCCATTAGTATATAGTAGTGGCGCACCATATTTCTGGTGCGCCATTAATGGCCATATCATCTATAGGCCTTTTCCTAGTAGTGGAACAGTCTGTAGTAATCTTTAGATTTCGAATACTTCTGTGACTTCAAAAATCCTGAGAAATTAGGACATCCTAAATAATTTGCATATTGATCTACTGAAGTTGGAATCAGTATTGTATAGCTCTCTGGTTAGAAATGAAAATTATTCTTGTGAGCGCATACCTTTTGTTTTTTTCAGCAAGACCAAATACCAGTCATCCAAGAAGATCCTAAAGGCTTTACTTGGCACAAACACTAATTAAAACATAAAAAACACAATCATAACAGAGGATATATGAATTATTTATTACTAAACAGGAACAAAAAGCAAGAAACAAAAATAAAATTGGGTTGCCTCCCAACAAGCGCTATCGTTTAACGCCCCTAGCTAGGCATTGATAATTTCAATGACGCTCACATGAAAGACAAGAATTGAAGCACAAAAGAGAGCATCATAAAACACGTGAAAACACACATCTAAGTCTAACATACTTCCTATGCATAGGCATCTTATAGGTAAACAAATTATCATAGCAAGCAAAAACTAGCATATGCAAGGAAGCGGAAAGAAACAATAGCAATCTCAACATAACGAGAGGTAATTTAGTAACATGAAAATTTCTACAATCATATTTTCCTCTCTCATTACATGTGGGATCATAAGCAAACTCAACAAAATATCTATCACATAAAATATTTTCAACACGATCCACATGCATGCAAAGATGACACTCTTCCAAAATAGTGGGATTAACATTAACTAAAGTCATGACCTCTCCAAACCCACTTTTATCAAAAAATTCATAACATTGAACATTCTCCAAATATGTGAGATCTAAAGTTGACGCTCTTCCAAACCTAATTTTAATAACATTGCAAACACTATTATCAATCTCATATTCATCATGGGGCTTAGATAAATTTTCAAGATCAAAAGAAGAATCACCCCAATCATGATCATTGCAACAAATAGTAGTTATAGCAAAACTAGCATCCCCAAGCTTAGGGTTTTGCATATTATTAGCACAATTGACGTTAATAGAATTTATAATAACATCATTGCAATCATGCTTTTCATCGAAGGAACTATCTAGTATGGGTGCAATAGCAACGATCTCATGTTTAACATAAGGAACTATAGCAAATTCATCTTCATAAATATTGGCATCATGGCCACAAGAATAGCAAGCATCATGTTCATCAAGGGATATCTCAATAAAATCATTGGAATCATAATTATCCATAGATTCATGCATATCATTATTTTCTTCCAAAGCAGCGGTCATTCCTTCAATAAATTCTTTGACATAGACATTATGAGCATAGTTTTCATAGAAATATTTAAGTATGTCAAGATTTTCAGATTCGTAGAGAGTAATATCATACTTTTCAATCAAAGAAGCAACTTCATAAGCACCCTTAAAAGCAACAAATTCTTCAATTTGTTCGATATCGTAGTAACTAAAAACACCCTTTGCATAAGAAGATAAGATTTCATTATCATTAAACTCACATAGGTAGGGGAGGTCTTTTTTAGGGTTCTTAGAGCAACAAATAAAATCGTAAATTTCACAAAGATTCCAAGCATAACACAACAATCTGTTTATTTGATCACATAAGAGTCTCCCTTTTTTAGACAAACGGTGACACACAAAATGAGCATGCTCATCTAAAGATTTTCCATCAACTAGGCTAGTTGGGGTTTCAGCACGAGCGCATAAGGATCGAAGATGATCCAAGTAGAACACTATAAGTGGATCCATATCAATAGATTTTTAGCAAACAAATATGCAAGCAAATGGAAGGCACATGAAAACACAAACAAAGATACATACGGGAAGAAGGCGAAGAAAAGGCAAAGGTGAAGTGGGGGAGAGGAAAATGAGAGGTAAATGGTAAATAATGTAATGTGAGGGATAAGAGTTTGTGATGGGTACTTGGTATGTCTTGACTTGTGCGTAGATCTCCCCGGCAATGGCGCCAAAAATCCTTCTTGCTACCTCTTGAGCATGCGTTGGTTTTCCCTTGAAGAGGAAAGGGTGATGCAGTAAAGTAGTGTAAGTATTTCCCTCGGTTTTTGAGAACCAAGGTATCAATCCAGTAGAATACTACACGCAAATCCCCTAGTACCTGCACAAACAAATAAGAACCTTGCAACCAACGCGATAAATGGGTTGTCAATCCCTTCACGGCCACTTGCAAAAGTGAGATCTGATAAAGATAATAACATAAATATTTTTGATATTTTTATAGTATAGATTGGAAAATAAAGATTGCAAAATAAATAGTAAACTAGAATTGTAGATTGAAAACTTATATAATGTAAAGTAGACCCAGGGGCCATAGGTTTCACTAGTGGTTTCTCTCAAGATAGCATGTATTACGGTGGGTGAACAAATTACTGCCGAGCAATTGATAGAAAAACGCATAATTATGATGATATCTAAGGCAATGATCATGAATATAGGCATCACGTCCGTGACAAGTAGACCGAAACAATTCTGCATCTACTACTATTACTCCACACATCGATCGCTATCCAGCATGTATCTAAAGTATTAAGTTCATAAGAACGGAGTAACGCATTAGACAAGATGACATGATGTAGAGGGATAAACTCAAGCAATATGATATAAACCCTATCTTTTTTATCCTCGATGGCAACAATACAATATGTGTCATTTCCACTTCTGTCACTGGGATCGAGCACCGCAAGATTGAACCCAAAGCTAAGCACTTCTCCCATTGTAAGAAAAATCAATCTAATAGGCCAAACTAAATCGATAATTCGAAGAGACTTGCAAAGATATCAAATCATGCATATAAGAATTCAGAGAAGAACCAAATAATATTCATAGATAATCAAGTTCATAAACCCACAATTCATCGGATCTCGGCAAACACACCGCAAAAGAGTTACATCGAATAGATCTCCAAGAAGATCGATGAGAACTTTGTATTGAGATCCAAAGAGAGAGAAGAAGCCATCTAGCTAATAACTATGGACCCGAAGGTCTGTGGTAAACTACTCACACATCATCGAAGAGGCTATGGTGTTGATGTAGAAGCCCTCCGTGATCGAATCCCCCTCCGGCGGATCGCCGGAAAAGGCCCCAAGATGGGATCTCACGGGTACAGAAGGTTGCGGTGGTGGAAAAGGTGTTTCGTGGCTCTCCCCGAAGGCTTCAGGGTATAAGAGTATATATAGGCGAAAGAAGTAGGTCGGTGGAGCTGCGAGGGGTCCACGAGGGTGGGGGGCACGCCCTCCTGCCTCGTGGCTTCATCGCTGCTTCCTTGACGTCCACTCCAAGTTTTTTGGATCGCGTTTGTTCCAAAAACGATTCTCGCGAAGGTTTCATTCCGTTTGGATTTCGTCTGATATTTTCTTTTTCTGTGAAACACTGAAATAGGCAAAAAAAAACAGCAATTTATACTGGGCTTTTGGTTAATAGGTTAGTCCTAAAAATAATATAAAAAGGTATATTAAAGCCCATTAAACATCCAGAACAGATAATATAATAGTATGGAACAATAAAAAAAATTATAGATACGTTGGAGACGTATCTGGCGGCATTGACACGACCGTCCTCCGGTTCCTCCTCTTCGCCGATTCCGTGTCCAACTTGGCGATCGACTCCGGCGTGCACTCCGACCGCGGCTTCCTTGACGCCTTGGCCGCCTTCTTCTTCACATTTCCAGGCGGGTCGACGGCCAGGCCGCCGGAATCCGGCTGGGCGTCGGCCATGGACGGGGAAGGGAGGGGGCGACGGGAGGGACGTGGGAGGGTTTGAGAAAAATGGCGCCAAATGAGGTGCGGGGGGGGGGGGGGGGGGGGGGGGGGGAGGGTTTGCTTTGTGGCACCGACAGACGGGCTAGGGGAGGACAAGTGCGCGCGTCCCGTCCATCCGCGCACTGTCCGCTTCACCCTAAAATCAACATAAACTTGAGCCGAGGATGGGCCGAAAGCGGACAAAAATCCGTTCGCTCCCGCACGCTGGGCCGTCTGGTTTGTTTTTTTTACCTCAAACAGACGGGACCAGACAGAATGGGTCGCACGATGAAGTTGGCCTAAGCGGCCATGGATTCAGGCACATGGCGCACCTGGCACATGTACGAATATGAAATGGTGACAGTGCTGAACCTCGGGCCACGCATCCCACGTGTCGTACTGGGATTCGTTCATACGGTCTTTAGCTGTAGAGGGTCGTGCACTCGACGCGCCTGGGCAGGGCGCGATTCAATGAACTTGGAGGAAACCAGCTATCTGTGTGTGTGTCTGCATAGCCGGTTTCGCGGACAATGAATGGGATCGACCGGAGTCACGTAAACCTCGGGGTCCAAATCTGAAAATTAAGGCGGGGAGAACATCTGGGGCTGGGCACTGCATCTGCATTCTGCATGCATTATGTATGCGTGCTTTCCTTTCCCCCGGCAATGACTGAAACACGTACGGGAGTCGAGAGAGACCGTTCCAGTCCGGAGCTGAGCATAGTAGACGACGTACCGCCTTGCATGTGACGGCTACTGTTTTGGTACCAGCAGGATCATGTCCTAGACTCACCTCCATCCATCACCCCATCAGTGCTACAGCTACAGGATCGATCGATGGCATGGCGCCTGCAGTAGCAGTGCGGATCGACCAGGTTTTACCCAATTCGATCGGCTATCTCGGTGCGGTTATTTTCTTTCCTTGAGATTCACGTCTGCTAACCAACTAGGCCGACCGATCCTTGGCTAACCTGCCGTGCCTAAGCAAAGCAAATCGACGAGGAAGGAAGAGCTCGATTACGATGCCTGGCGCCGACAGGTTCCAGAGGCTGCAGCGCGTTGCACGGTAGCTACGGAACAAACGCATCACGCCACAGGATACCGATTGCCCCTTCGGTTTATATTATATAAATGCGGACATCGCCGATTATTCTGCACAGGTCTTCAGGGGGTCGTCAAACAAGCCATCGATCGCCAATATAACAAACAATAGTCTTTTCTACTAGCTCAGAGAATCTGCGTCGACGTCTCTACCCGAAACGAAAGCGGCCTCGACCAACAACAGTGTCAGGATTCAGGAACAACCACGGCAAGTACTACGCATTTCGTCAGACAGGCACAGAGCATTTTCCTACGTGTCATCGGTGCCTACTCCTGACTGAGTGAGCCACATCAATTCCTACTACTACAGTAGCTAGCTAGCTAGCTTCGCATATACTAGGGAATAGCTTGCCCCTGATTTCGTGAGTGATTGCTGCTTGAGTTGCGTGATAGACTGACAGTCCTTTCGTTAATCGTTGTTTAGCCCCGGTTTATGGCAGATCGATCGTGTTATTCGCCTTGTTTTATCGCCGTTTCGTATGCTACTATAGGATTGTGGGAATTACATGGCTGGGGCCTCATAGACTGCGACCTCTGCGATTGATGCTGCGTTTGATGCACTTGGTAGTTGGTACCTAACCGTTCGGTGTTTTACAGGACCGTCGCTCTTTCAGCGGTACTAGTACGTATAACTAACAAGCAGCCGAGCGAAATTGTTAGAGCTATGTCGAGTATTATTTCTATATAAGATAGGTTACAGTTGGATTTGAAGTCATACGGTGTGTAGGCAGGATATTGAGTTGTGTTCAAATAGAACACTTGTACTAGGTCTCTCATATATAGTTGGGGATAGACACACGACGTAACCCATGTCAACATAATAGGAAAGGCACGCGGGGGAGTCGGCTGCGTGTGCCGACGCCCGGGTGGCCAGTGTGTGGTATTGTGACGGTGTCACGGGGAGGAGCGTCCGTAGTCAGGCACCGAGGATGTAGCTATATCGGTGAAGCTCATTAACAAATCTTGGTATCATACTTGTGCGATTGCTTGATCCTTGATAAATCGATGATAGCTTCAGATTTATTCGAACAGAAATTATGCAAAAAGAATTGTCACATAGTTTAAATCGTCAGAACTAAATTAGTATTCTACACAATAGTTAGAAACCATATATCCAATTCCATGGCATGACGGGTATCGTCTGGTCTTAGTAAAACTAAAGTGACTAGAAGATTATACTAAAAAAGAGTGACCAGAAGAATGTAATTTTCGTGCCAAAGATTGTTGATATCCGGTGCCAATCCTAAATTGATCCTCTTCGTAACACATCCTTTTATAATATATTTTTGTGAGAAGGATCTCAGAACTATATTAAACCAAACCAATGATATTAAGACCTTGTTCGAAAAGCCTCCACTCCCTTGCCACGGAATGGAGCGGATGGAGCGCCCTTTTGGCCACTCCGTAGATTATACTTGCATGCCACTCTGCTTCGGAGCGGAGTTGCGGAGTGGGAGTGAGTCCAAACAGGCCTTAAGCACTCTCACAAGAATCAAAATGGCAAACAGGTCCATAGGAAACAGACCACACACGCAATCCTAACAGACTTATATATTTCTTGTCACAAAAATTTACAGCACAACCTGCACTCTGGCAGTGTTGGAAACATATTCCTTTTGCGATTGTAGCACGACTGAAGAGTGCCCTTACCAAATAAATAATCCTTCATGCAAAACTAATCCAGCAGAGGACAAAGTATTACTAATATGTAGATGTTATCAATTACATCCATTCTCCGCAATGACACAATATAAAAAACTAGTCGGGACGATGAACTTTGGGTGTCCCACAATTTACATGAACACATATGTCAATTAAAATAATTTCTGATGCAGTATGTGGTTAACCAGGCACACCATGCTAACAAGGTATATGCATCTAGTTTCAAGCAGTTCCCACAAAAAAAAGAAGCTAGTTCCAACCACTAATACTACATATTTTTTGGAAAAGAAAGATAACCCCCGGCCTCTGCATCAGAGTGATGCATATAGCTATATTATTAAAACAAGTAATCAAACAAGTCTGTAGTGCAAGTCTGGCTCATAAACGCAGCAACAGAAAATGAAATAAAAAGGTGCCACATCCGGCGAAAATAGTAACAGGCCATGATGCCTATGCACATAGCCTATTAGTAGTTCGCCATCCAAATCGGTTGAAGATAACCCGTGCTACTGTCTCCCATGGGTTGCACGCAATATCCAAAAGCTTCCTGAAATCTGCATAGGTGATAAAGTTTTTCCGGTTAAAGATCATGTCGTTCCTAGTATTCCATAGAGCCCATAATAATGCCATGAATCCACTATGTTTGAATATGTCTCGCTACGTTTGAATCCACTCCGTTTAGCCACGTTCCAAATAATGTGTTCATGCAAATTGGAGGATGAACGTTAAAGGCTACATGAATCGTGTGCCACAATAATTTTGCCAATGGACAATCGAGAAAGAGGTGTTGAATAGATTCATCCTGGTTGCAATAACAACAACGAGAGCTACAAACCTAGTTTCGCTTAATTAAATTATCTTTCGTCAAGATCACTCCATTGTGGACAAACCGCATGAAGATTTTAATTCTTAGCGGCACTTTAACCTTCCATATGTGAAGTGATCTCGGAATTACATCCATGTACATAGACTTCACAGAGAAACTACCGCTCGCTGATTATTTCCAAAGAATGGTATCTGCATGGTCAAAGAGTTGAACTGCCATGAATCTATGGACCAAGTGTAACCAAGAAGTCCACCGTTCCCCCACCAAAGACCTCCTGAATTGGATATTAAGGGGGACCGAATGCAATATTGTAGCAACATAATTTTCCTTACGTTGTACAATATGATACAGAGTGGGATATTGCATGGCTAAGGGTGTCTCCCCTAACCATGTATCTTCCCAGAATCTGGTCGAAAGACCATTACTAACAATGAATTTAACCCTCTGAAAAAGGAGACTTTCATCTTCACCAGCCCTTTCCAGAAAGGTGAGTCATTAGGTCTTGCAGTGACCTGGGCCAGAGTCTTATATTGAAGGTATTTATTATGTAAAATTTAAATCCACGTACCCTCGGTCTCGGTGGATAGACGGAAAAGCCATTTGGAGAGAAGGCATTTATTTTTTAACTACTAAATTTTCGATCCCTAGCCCTCCTTGATCTTTGGGCCTACAAATTATATCCTATCTGGCCAACCTGTATTTCTTCTTATCCTCATCAGATTGCCAGAAAAAGTGAGATTGATAGAAGTCTAATCTTTTCCGTACCCCTACAGGTACCTCAATGAAAGATAGGAGGAACATCGGCAAACTCGTCAGCACCGAGTTTATTAGTACGAGGCGACCTCCATAGGACATAAGCTTACCCTTCCAGCAGCTTAGCATTTTTTCGAAGCGATCTTCAATGCACTTCCACTCCTTATTAGTCAGCAGACGGTGATGAATGGGAATCCCTAGGTAGCTAAATGGTAGCGAACCCATTTCACAGCCGAACAGTTCTTTATATGCGTCTTGTTCCTCTTTGGCTCTCCCAAAGCAGAACAATTCGCTTTTGTTAAAGTTGATCATCTTAAGGCCCGACAAATGTTCAAAAAGACAAAGCACTAACTTCATATTTCTAGCTTTAGCAATAGCATGTTCCATGAAAAGAATATGGACACTCCCTGCGGGACTAGCCCATTGACTTGGCCATTCTCTTTAGCCCGACTAATAAGGACTGCCAACATATCCGCTACTATGTTGAAAGGACTGGAAACATCGAGTGCCCTGTCGCAATCTTTTATGCGTTTGGAAATAATGACTAGTGTCATCATTTACCTTAATCCCAACACTACCTTTCTGAATAAAGGAATCCACCTATTTCCTCCAGGCTTCATTGAACCCCTTCATCTGTAGGGCTTGTTGGAGAAAGGGCCATTTGACCTTGTCATACGCCTTCTCAAAATCAACTTTGAAGATAACCCCACCTTGTTTCTTCGAATGGATTTCATGAAGAGTTTCATGTAGGACCACAACCCCTTCTAGGATGTTTCATCCAGGCATGAAAGCGTCCTGTATTGGTTGTACAATAGAATGAGCAATCTGAGTGAGCCTATTCGTGCCAACATTAGTAAAAAAATTGAAGCTTACATTAAGCAGGCATATCGATCTGAACTGCTCAATGCGCACAACCTCCTCTTTCTTTGGCAACAATGTGATTGTTGCAGACTAAGGCATAGCCTAGTTGTGGGAAGGGGCTGATGCCTTCTCACCCACTCAAGTTCGAGGCATGATACTTGCAATTTGGGTTTGTTGCACCAATTATACTGTAGGGGGTTCCTGTACAGTCTTTCTATAAAAAAACAATGTGATTGTTCCAAAGTTCAAATGGAAAAGCTGCAGATGGCCATTAAATAAGTCATGGAACATAGGCGTAAGGTCTCCCTTAATGATATGCCAGCACTTCTTATAAAATTCTACCGGAAACCCATCCGGTCCTGGAGTATTATGGTGCTTCATCTGTGATACCGCTTCAAACACCTCTTTCTTAGTAAACGGGGCAGACAAAACCTTGTTCTCATCCGAATTGAGCTGAGGTATGCCATCAATTGTGCGCTCATCTAGCGATACGAAATTTTCTTTGGGGGCCCCAAAAAGTTTCTTATAGAAGTTGGAGATGTACAATTTTAGGTTCTCATGTCCTACAATCGTACCCTCGTCCTGCTCCAATTGTATTATTTTCTTCTTTCTATGTTTCCCGTTCGCTATCATGTGAAAGAATTGTGTGTTATCACCCCCCTGGACGACCTTGGTCACCTTGGCTCTGAGAGCCCATTTCAACACTTCTTATCGAAGAACTCTTAGCTTCCGCTCAGCCTCATTCTTAACAGTCTGATCTGACGTATTAAGAATAGATGACTCAATTTTCAAATCTAAATCGTTTATGATGTTAATAAGTCCCTCTTTTTCTGCCTTGTAAATTTCACTCTGATTCTTTGCCCACCCTCTCAAGAACTGGTACAAGTGTCTAATCTTATTCTGCCATCTATCGACACTGGAAGTGCCACCACAGTCTTTGGCCCATTGTGTAACAATGAGTTCTATGAATCCTTCCCTCTCGAACCATCCTAGTTCGAAAGAGAAGTGATTGATGTTGCCAACATGAGTTGCTTCCCCAGAGTTGATCATTAATGGTGTATGATAAGAGATTTCTCTATTTAAAGCCTGCACTGTTACTAGAGGGAGCTTCTGCTCCCACTCGACACTGGTGAGCACTTTGTCTAGTTTCTCATAGGTTGGAACCGGCAAAGAGTTTGCCCATGTAAACTATCTCCCAGTGAGTGTTAGAATAAAACGCTAATGCAAGATCATAGACAACACACCGAGGCACAATATTTGTTAACGAGGTTCACCGATATGGCTACATCCCCGGGGCATGACTACGGGCGCTCCTCCCCAAGATACCGCAACACCTGCCTCCCGGGCGCTGGCACAAGCCGTCGGCTCCCCGCATACCTGTTGCTATCAACTTGTCATCATGGGTTACAACGTGTGGTGCCCTTCCATATATAAGAGGCTTATGATACAAGTGTCCGACTCCTACACAACTCGTACCTAACCACACCAATTACAACTCCAAGTCCATGTAACCCCTTGCGTACATAATATATTTGACACAAATACAACAAACTCCACCTTGGCGAATATTCTCCACCACCTGGAAGTCATCCATGCTCGAACCTCCATGTACTATGGACTTGGGTTGTCTTCTTTGTAGCTTACCGAGAGCTACCCGACGGGCCAGACCCGCCGCCACCGTGAGACTCCACTGCTACTCTTGCAGCTCCACTTCCCATGGCTCCACCTGCAATAGTGCTCCCTTGCAACTTGTAAAGATGTGAAGCCATCCTCTCTCCTATCATCATAGTCACCCCATCTTCCATGATTTTCATGGCCTTCTTATCCCAGTCAGAATGGAATTCCATACCACCATCATGAAGAACACCAAGTGAATTAGATTCCTCCTTAGCCCTGGCACATGCCTGACACCCCGAAACATCCGCTCATCTCCGTCAAACATCTTGATTTTGATGTTACCTACTCCAGCAACACGATAACCTGTGTCATCGCCCACATAGGCTAAACCAAACTCACCATACTTGTACAAAGAGAACCACTCCCTGTTGGGTGTCGCATGAAAAGAGCAAGCTGAATCCAACATTCATGCTTCAGCTTTTGTTGATAGTCTGTTTGATACAACGAGAACATCACTATCACTGTCCGAGCCATCACCATGAGTAGCCACATTAGCACTTGCCCCACCCTTCAGTTCTGGCAATTCCCTCTTTATATGCCCCCAATCCTTGCACCTGTATCACTGCACCTTTTTCTTCTTTTTCTTCCCCGCCTCTTGTCTCTTCCTGAGCTGATAACCTTTAACTGCCAACCCCAAACCTTGAGTACTCTCCTCTGTAGCATTCTTTTGCTTCCTCAACTCATGTCCAAGCAACGCTGTAGTGACTTCCTCATTATTGACGGTTGTCTTGTCTTTCCATGTGTCAATGTAATGACCAAATGCTCATAGGACGGTGATAACGAAACAAGAAGAAGTAGTGCCTTATCCTCGTCCTCAATCTTCACATCCAGACATGCTAGATCCGTGACCAATTGATTAAAGGCATTCACATGATCCAAAAGATCTGACCCCTCCTGCATCTTCAGCCCATAGAACTTTTGCTTCAAATACAGCTTATTGGTCGCTGACTTGGACATATAACGATTTACCAACTTCTCCCAAATTCCCCTAGGAGTATCTTCGTCCATGACATGATACATGACCTGATCCACAAGACAAAGCCGTATGGTAGCGGCCGCCTGCACTTGCATATCCTCCCATGCATCGTTGTCAACCTTGGCTGGCTTCGTCTCCTGCAAACCCTTCAAGATTCCTTGTTGCGCCAGAATA
Source organism: Triticum urartu (assembly GCF_003073215.2). Classification (NCBI taxonomy): domain Eukaryota; kingdom Viridiplantae; phylum Streptophyta; class Magnoliopsida; order Poales; family Poaceae; genus Triticum; species Triticum urartu. The sequence continues at coordinate 438,533,047 of NC_053024.1, read as the reverse complement.
TCCTTGACTCTTGTCTGCCATAGACCGAAGTTACCCGTGCCATCGAATTTCTCCCCATCAAATTTGGTGAACCCCAGCGCCATGCCAAGCCATGATCTAACCGACCTGTTGCCACCGGTCTTACCACCCTTGTTTTCTTCTGCAACTTCCTCATGAAAAAAAGCAATGATCTCGTATTCCTCGTCTGAAGCCACGCCGCAGTCTGCAATCTACCAAGAACCCTGACCTGCACTGCACCCTATCCGCCCTTCAGAAATTAGTGTGGTTGATCAAACTAGCTCTCGTAGAAAACTAGAACGCTCCACCTTTTCCCGAACTTGTACACTAATTGTTTCATGCACCTGCCAAGCCTCGTCGCCTATCCTTTTATTTCTTCCGGACACCCGACCCTTATTTTCCTTTCTCCACACGGAAACCGAGTCAAGTCTGTCATGATTTGTCCGGTCTTGCCAAACCAAGTCTCCCACAGATCTATGCACGCACACGTCTCTTCTTTTCCTTTTCTTTAATCATCATGACCACCAGCAGACTTGTCCCCTGACGAACATGCACACCCATCGCACGTATCACCTTGTAAATTTGATCCGCTAACCGCATGCAAGTTAACTCCCTGGACTCCTGCCTCATCATGATTTTATCTTCCCTTGAGTAGGCTGCACCCTATCCGATGAAACCTGCTACCAGACCTTCCTTTGCGTCGCGCTGCTACTGAGACCGATTGCCACACGCCTACTCAGAGGCTCCAGCTGCCGTCTCGCGTACGAATGCGAGCAACTGAATCCTGACTTTCCTTCTCTCGACTCCATGTTCATCGGAAAACACCCGCTGCTAGTTCCGACGGCAGCTTCCGCCTCGTTCTTTGTTCTTCGCCAGCAATCTAAACAGCCCTGTCACGCGTACTTGCTACACCGCACGCCAACCCTACCGTATCAGTCGCCACCTCGCGCATCATCCGTGCACGAGCCGTGTCGTACCCTGGCCGCCCGTGTCGCTGACACAATCCGTCCGCAGTGTCGCGCCGCCGCCTTTGTACAACACCGAGTGCATCATCTTGATGCTCTCACACCCCGATCTATCCGGCCGTCCCCCACGTCTGATCGCCGGTCTGATCACGAGCCAAATCCATCGCCTCTACAACGTCTTCAACAACCACTACGCCAGTCCGATCGCCACATCTAGCCAATCCTTACCTACCGCGGCCCATCGAACGGTCCAGGCCTCCTGCCCGAAGTGTCCGACACCACCGACCACCTCCGCGATCGCCGTCATGCTCCACCTTGCACCAATCGGACGTTCCATGGCACCCATCAAGCATGACCTCCGGATGATCTTCCGCATAGCCTTCTCTCAACCTTGCTCTAATACCACTTGTTAGAATAAAATGCTAATGCAAGATCATAGACGGCACACCGAGGCACAATATTTGTTAACGAGGTTCACCGATATGGCTACATCCCCGGGGCATGACTACAGGCGCTCCTCCCCAAGATACCACGACACTGGCCGCCCGGGCGCCGGCACAAGCCGTCGGCTCCCCTGCGTACCTGTTGCTATCAAGTCGTCATCATGGGTTACACTGTGTGGTGCCCTTCCATATATAAGAGGTCTAGGATACAAGTGTTCGACTCCTACACAACTCGTACCTGACCACACCAATTACAGCTCCAAGTCCACGTAACCCCTTGCGTACATAATATATTCGACACAAATACAACAGTGAGGTCAATCTCCCTCAAATCAAGACTCTCAATAATTGTGTTGAACATAAATGACCATCTTCCATCGAAGTTGTCATGATTTTTCTCTTCTCACATTCTAATTATTTTGAAATCCCCTCCCACAAGGATCGGAAGCCTTTCATCACCACAAACTCTCAGCAGATCTACGAGAAAATCAGGCTTAAACTCAGGTTGGGCTGCACCATACACAACCAACAAAAGCCCATCGAAAGCCATCAATCTTCGACCTCACCCGAAATTTGAAGGAAAAATCGCCATATACCACATCTAACACTTCTAGGGACTCACATTTGACCCCAAGCAGTATCCCTCCAGAATGACCTCTTGGGGGAAAGCAATGCCAGTCAAACTCAATTCCTCCTAAAATAGTACCGAGGAATTGAGGCGTAAAATTATCTGTACCCGTCTCTAATAGAGCTATAAAATCTAATTTATGCTCTATCGATGCTTCTACAAGGAATCTCCTTTTAGCCAAGTCCGCTAGACCTCTGCTATTCCAAAAGATCCCTTTCATTTTTCATCATGGAATTTTTTCTTTTGTCCGAGTCGCGCACTCCAACGTACGGCCGAAGTAGGATAAATCTTGCTCTTCCAGGAATGTTTTGGTTTATCCTCCTTGGCCTCAAGATTTTCATCCGCCGAGGTAGGTAGAGCGATGTTATTTGGCTGTAGAGGGGCCATATACCCATCTAAGGCCGTCGCCTCCTCCTCCTCCTCTACTTCTGACGTGGGAACAAGATCCTCACAAAGACTCTGTAACGAGATTACCCCCAGATTATTAATATCCGACTCGTTCATAGGTTTCACAACCGCCATATTCTGGATTAATTCTAAAGCCCTATCAGCTTCTAGGTCTAACAGATCATTAACCGATTTTATGATTTGCTTTCCGTTGCTACCAAGAGAAATCCCTAAGTTGCTGGCACTATTAATAATTTCTGGTTCTGAAAGATGAAGAATAGAATGACTGGTATTTACTAACATACATGTAGTCGCTTCGACATCTCGAAGCTTGGCGGCCCTCATAGCACGCCGCAACTGCGGGTCATCCGCATCTGTTTGGGCCTGAATCCAGTGACTTACGCGCCTGTCACCGGACATCAGGTCCTGAATCCCTCCGAACGCGATCAACTTCTCCATATTGACCTCAACCGGGGTTTGGCCTCCTGCCATATGCCCGGCTGAAGCTGACATGGGAGAGAGAGGCTGGATATGGGGGTTGGGCCCCATCGACCCAACACTCCCTCCTGTCTACGACGAAGCCCTCTCAGCAGACCTCCCCTTCTCAGCTAGCTGAGGAGAAGCCACCCACTGAGTCGACTACTGCGAAGATCCCGGGCTAGATGGTAAAGGGGACTTTCGGACCTCCTGCCCTTGACCCCCCACCATCTCCTCAGGTGTCGAAGACCACATTTCCTGCTCGCCCAAATCCTCAGACTCGACTCGGTCCCCCAGAGGCGGCTTGGCGCAGATGGCGCATGGAACGAGCCAAACCGAAGTGAAGCTATCTGTGTGGATGTAGGGGCTATCCCCTTATCAGTCGGTGTCCCCTTGGACCGAGAAGACTGCCTCGCAGCTCGAGGGGTTTTGTCCTGTGCATCCCGGGCTCCATCCATGTCTCGGTTTCCATCCCCATCTCCGCCCTCAGCCATTTCCACATCCTTAATGACAGCCGGGTCATCCATGTAAGGGTGGTCCTCAATGTCCCCCTCAAGATCATACGTCATGCCTCGTAAGTCCATGGTACGAAATCTGGCACGTAGTCCACATCCAACACACTCATGAACAGCCTCGCTACACATGCACACAGTTCCTCAAAAAAAAAACAATGCACATGCACACAGTTCCTCAAAAAAAACAATGCACATGCACACATATAGTTATGGTAGATTGACAAGCGGCTCGAGTCGTTGAGGCCCAAGAAAAAAACCCTACTCGGCTCAGCTTGTTTGAAACACAAAATTAAATAAGAGATTTTGGAACCTTACCGTGGTATTTAATTTCAATACCTTATTCCTCAAATAAATATGTCCAGCACCTCTAGGTCATCGTAAGTGCTCGACAATTTCGACTAAACAAGGATTGAGCTATGTGACGATGCCATGTACTTAGGGTAGGGTCGTAGGCCTGACATAGACACCCTACCCAAGGACATTTCCCTAGAGTCAAACACATTTGAAGTACAACAGAAGATACCAACTGAAATCACCTTGGAGTGCAATCCGCTCGACCAGCTATTCCACTAGGATACCCCAATTCCACTCGACCAAGATAGAGTCACATGACCATACGAAGGATCACTCGGAGTACAGAAGATCTAAAGCCACCCCAGGATGGAAACGGTCAAGCGTTCACTCCGTAGTCTTAAAGGTCATTAATAGTCATTCATAGCAGGCGTTACCACTAATGCCCCTGTCTTAACTTACATTGAACCCTATGTAACTGAGGGCTGGAGGGATCTAGCGCACTCTATATAAGCCACCCCCTCCTCTAGCACAAGGGTTCGCACCCCTGGTAACTCACTCACATATTCCAGTCGACAAGCCTTAGGGCATCGAGACGTAGGGTTGTTACCTCCTCCGAGAGGGGCCTGAACTCATAAAACTTGTGTGTACAACCTCGCCGTAGCTAGGGCCTTGCCTCCTCCTTCATACCCCCTATCCTTACTGTCTGACTTACTCCCACGACAGTTGGCGCCCACCATGGGGAAGAGCGTCTTAGCAACTTCCGGCGAGGTTGCAGTTTTTCCGATCTCCATCAACATGGTTTTCGGCGGTGGTTTGGCTTTGGGCCACGAGATCCGTCTCGGCGCGCTCGTCTTCATCACCGACGACTCCGCCTGGCTCCAAGAATCCCCCCTCGACGTCAAGGCCCTTCCCATTCATGGGGCGGCTCACTTCCGCGCTAGTGCCAGCAGCGTCCTCCTGCGGCAGCCGTCGACCCAGTATCGGTCGGCTCCCTAGTTGTCCACTCTCCCCGCTATACACCCTCGCAAGCGGTCCGGTCAGTCGTGGCTCCAGCGATGGGTAAAGCACGCGGTGGCTCGCCAGTCGGCCACCCCTCAAGTTGCGGCAATCGAGCCCGACGAATCCCTCTACGGACCATTTGACTGATTCCGCAAACACTCTTTCCGAGAGGGGAAGCAGTGACCCTGTGGCGGAAGTCCTCGTGGTCAACTCGCCTCGCAACCCGCCTGGGTTCCATCGCAGCGGTGGCGGTGATGGCGGCGGCGGCCCGTCGCATGGTCACGATGAATATCATCCTGAAAGCCCTTACTTCAGAGCAGAGGGAGGAGCTACATCATCGCAACATGGAGGCACTCCATACCCCCATCATTGGAGAGATCTCTGAGGCTCGGCCTTGGAAGCTGCATGCCTGGCTACCTTAGCTGAGCGCGTGCGTCTGGAAAATATCCAACACTCACTCTACGAACGTGCTCGTCGGAAGATCCCTGAATCCAGTCGACGGCCGCGGCAATTGTTTTCGCCTAAATCTCAGGTATACCGCACTCCGATCCAGAATCTTACAGCTCCAGCACAAATAGCAGAATCAATTCAGCCATCTCGTTCAGAAGCTGGCAGAGGTTTGATGCAGATCTGAGCGCTGCCTCGAGGAGCGGAGGAACAAAACTCGACTGTTTCTCAGTCATGCAACAGGATCCATAGAAGATCCGTGGTTGCAGACATAGTTCAGTCGGCGCATAGCCCAAGATTGCCTCTGCGGCATGAAGATCGTGGTCACCGCCAGGACCTGTACATGGGGCGAGGCCACGGACAGTACGATCATCGATATGCCGGTGATGACCACCGTCGAGTGCCTTCGCCCCCTCCGAGGGGAGGGTCGTACGCGCCCCGGCGATATGACGACAGGCATCCGTATGGTGATGAGAGGAGGGCTCTAGTTGACCCAAGAGAGCCTGGGTTCGATGCTAGATCACTCCTCGTACAAGGTCTGGTCGACAGGGGCCGAGCACACAAAGAAGGACAAGACAGAGACCGTCCGACTGGAAGCAGAGCACTTGTTTCTGGGCCCGAATGTTTCAGTAGAGCCATCTGAGCTGCTGAGATTCCCCCCAACTTCAGGTTGGTGACGGGTGTGAGTAAGTTCACCGGTGAGTCGAAGCCCGACACTTGGCTAGAAGATTACCGAGTGGCTGTGCGCATTGGTGGAGGCAATGATGATGTAGCCATGAAGCACCTTCCCCTGATGCTTGAGGGTTCGGCCAAAGCTTGGTTGAATCAGCTGGCCCCTGGAAGTATCTTCTGTTGGGAAGAGTTAGCTCGAGTGTTTATCAAAACATTCATGGGCACCTGCAAGCGACCTACTGGGCTGACTGAATTGCAACACTGTGTTCAGAAGCAGAATGAGGCTTTGAGAGACTTCATCCAGAGATGGACTACCCTTCATCACACTATAGAAAATGTATCAGACCACCTGGCAGTTTGCGCCTTCAAAGAGGGCATCCGATACAGAGGGCTCAATCTGAAATTCGGTCGGTCCGGAGACATGTCTCTGGCCCGAATGAGGGAAATAGCCACTCCGTATGCTAACGGCGAAGAGGAAGACCGACTCCGTAGCGGCAAAGAAAAACCAGTTGCCCAGGACACTGGATGTGGAAATTCCGGTCGGAAGCAGAAGCGCAAGGCTGAAGTTGCAGGTCCCGCCGAGGCTGCAGTTCTGAATCAAGGAAAATCTAAGGGGCCGTGGGTGCCCAAGAAGGTGAAAGATCAGGCCGGTAACGACATCCTCGATTTACCGTGTCACATACACACGAAAAAATATGAAGAGGGTAACTTGATTCTACCCAAGCAAACCACTCGACAGTGTCGGCTCCTGATTCAGCAGTTCAGAGAGGGTCAACCCCTAGAGAAGGACTCTGATAAGGAAGAAGAGAAAGAAGAAGATGATGGTTACCCCAATGTGAATGCTACTTTGGTGATTTTTGCTGACTTAGAGAGCAAAAGTCGACTGAAAGTTATCAATAGAGAAGTGAACATGGTTGCTCCGGCAACCACAATGTATTTGAAGTGGTCAAAAACTCCCATTACATTCGACCAGTCCGATCACCCAGCGCACGTTGCTACCCCTGGGCGGCAAGCGTTGGTGGTCGACCTAGTCGTTGGGGGCACCTGACTGACCAAGGTTCTAATGGATGATGGCAGTGGATTGAACATTTTCTATGCTGAGACCCTCCGAGGGATGTGCATTCCGATGTCCAAGCTCAATGAGAGGAACATGCGATTCCACGGGGTCATCCCAGGAAAGAAAGCATATTCACTCGGTCAGATCACCCTTGATGTGGTTTTCGGCGATTCAAAGAACTATCACAAGGAGAAGTTGACGTTCGAGGTGGTATATTTCTGCTACCTCTTGAGCATGTGTTGTTTTTCCCTTGAAGAGGAAAGGGTGATGCAGCAAAGTAGCGTAAGTATTTCCCTCAGTTTTTGAGAACCAAGGTATCAATCCAGTAGGATACTACACGCAAATCGCCTAGTACCTGCACAAACAATTAAGAACCTTGCAACCAACGCGATAAAGGGGTTGTCAATCCCTTCACGGCCACTTGCAAAAGTGAGATATGATAGAGATAATAAGATAAATATTTTTGGTATTTTTGTTGTATAGATTGGAAAGTAAAGATTGCAAAATAAACGGCGACAGAAATTGGCAAGTTGACGGGAAACTAATATGATGTAAAATAGACCCGGGGGCCATAGGTTTCACTAGTGTCTTCTCTCATGATAGCATATATTACGGTGGGTGAACAAATTACTGCCGAGCAATTGATAGAAAAGCGCATAGTTATGAGAATATCTAGGCATGATCATGAACATAGGCATCACGTCCGCGTCAAGTAGACTGAAACAATTCTGCATCTACTATAATTACTCCACACATCGACCGCTAGCAAGCATGCATCTAGAGTATTAAGTTCATAAGAACAGAGTAACGCATTAGGCAAGATGACATGATGTAGAGGGATAAACTCAAGCAATATGATATAAACCCCATCTTTTTATCCTCGATGGCAACAATACAATATGTGCCTTGCTGCCCCTACTGTCACTGGGAAAGGACACCGCAAGATTGAACCCAAAGCTAAGCACTTCTCCCATTGCAAGAAAGATCAATCTAGTAGGCCAAACTAAACCGATAATTCGAAGAGACTTGCAAAGATATCAAATCATGCATATAAGAATTCAGAGAAGAACAAAATATTACTCGTAGATAATCTTGATCATAAACCCACAATTCATCGGATCTCGGCAAACACACCGCAAAAATTATTACATAGAATAGATCTCCAAGACCATCAAGGAGAACTTTGTATTGAGAACCAAAGAGAGAGAAGAAGCCATCTATCTAATAAATATGGACCCGAAGGTCTGTGGTAAACTACTCACACATCATAGGAGAGGCTATGGTGTTGATGTAGAAGCCCTCCATGATCGAATCCCCCTCCGACAGATCACCGAAAAAGGCCCCAACATGGGATCTCAGGGGTACAGAAGGTTGCAGCGGTGGAAAAGTAGTTTCGTGGCTCCCCTGGATGTTTTCAGGGTATAAGAGTATATATAGGAGAAAGAAGTAGGTCGGTGGAGCTACAAGGGACCCACGAGGGTGGGGGCGCGCCTACCAGCCCTGGGCGCGCCCTCCTGCCTCGTGGCCGCCTTGTTGCATCTCTGACTTCCACTACAAGTCTCCTGGATTGCGTTTGTTCCAAGAAAGATCCTCGCGAAGGATTCGTTTCGTTTGGATTCCGTTTGATATTCCTTTTCTTCGAAACACTGAAATAGGCAAAAAAAACAACAATTTGCACTGGGCCTTCGGTTAATAGGTAAGTCCAAAAAATAATATAAAAGTGCATATTAAAGCCCATTAAACATCCAAACCAGATAATATAGTATCATCATCCCCAAGCTTAATTCATGCTCTTCCTCAAGTAGGTAAATGATAAAAAATAGAATTTTTGGTGTGGAATGCTACCTAACATAATTTTCAATGTAATTTTCTTTATTGTGGCATGAATGTTCAGATCTGAAAGATTCAAGACAAAAGTTTAATATTGGCATAAAAATTAATAATACTTCAAGCATACTAACCAAGCAATTATGTCTTCTCAAAATAACATAGCCAAAGAGAGCTCATCCCTACAAAATCATATAGTTTGCCCATGCTTCATTTTTGTCACACAAAATGCTCTTATCATGCACAACCACGATGACAAGCCAAGCAATTGTTTCATACTTTAGTATTCTCAAACTTTTTCAACTTTCACGCAATATATGAGCGCGAGCCATGGACATAACACTATGGGTGGAATAGAATATGATGATGGAGGTTGTGTGGAGAAGATAAAAAAGGTGAAAGTCTCACATCGACGCGGCTAATCAACGAGCTATGGAGATGCCCATCAATTGATGTCAATTCAAGGAGTAGGGATTGCCATGCAACGGATGAACTAGAGCTATAAATGTATGAAAGCTCAACAAAAGAAACTAAGTGGGTGTGCATCTAACTCGCTTGCTCACAAAGACCTAGGGCATTTTGAGGAAGCCCATCATTGGAATATACAAGCCAAGTTCTATAATGAAAAATTTCCACTGGTGTATGAAAGTGACAAAATAGGAGACTCTCTATTATGAAGATCATGGTGCTACTTTGAAGCACAAGTGTGGAAAAAGCAGAGTAACATTGTCCCTTCTCTCTTTTCCTCTCATTTTTTGGTGGGCTTCTTTGGCCCCATTTTTGGGGTTTCTTTGGCCTCTTTTATTTTCTCTCATTTTTCTCTCATCCCGACTTATGGGGGAATCATAGTCTCCATCATCCTTTCCTCACATGGGACAATGCTCTAATAATGAAGATCATCACATTTTTATTTACTTACAACTCAATGATTACAACTCGATACTTAGAACAAAATATGACTCTATGTGAATGCCTCCAGCGGTGTACCGGGATATGCAATGAATCAAGAGTGACATGTATGAAAAATGAATGGTGGCCTTGCCACAAATACGATGTCAACTACATGATCATGCAAGGCAATATGTCAATGATGGAGCGTGTCATAATAAACGGAACGGTGGAAAGTTGCATGGCAATATATCTCGGAATGGCTATGGAAATGCTATAATAGGTAGGTATGGTGGCTGTTTTGAGGAAGATATAAGGAGGCTTATGTGTGATAGAGAGTATCATATCACGGGGTTTGGATGCACCAGCGAAGTTTTCACCAGAGGTGATAAAGGGCAATGCACGGTACCGAAGAGGCTAGCAATGATGGAAGGGTGAGAGTGCGTATAATCCATGGACTCAACATTAGTCATAAAGAACTCACATACTTATTGCAAAAATCTACAAGTCATGAAACTCAAAGCACTACACGCATGCTCCTAGGGGGATAGATTGGCAGGAAAAGACCATCGCTCGTCCCCGACCGCCACTCATAAGGAAAGCAATCAAAGAACACCTCATGCTTCAAATTTGTCACACAACGGTTACCATATGTGCATGCTACGGGACTCGCAAACCTCAACACAAGTATTTCTCAATTTCAAAATTACTCAACTAGCACGACTCTAATATTACCATCTTTATATCTCAACAATTATCAAGTATCCAACTTCTCATAGTATTATGCACTCTATATGAAAGTTTTTATTATACCCATCTTGGATGCCTATCATATTAGGACTAATTTTATAGCCAAAGCAAATTACCATGCTGTTCTAAAAGACTCTCAAGATAATGTAAGTGAAGCATGACAGATAAATAATTTCTATAAAATAAAACCAACACCGTGCTCTAAAAGATATAAGTGAAGCACTAGAGCAAAATTATCTAGCTCAAAAGCTATAAGTGAAGCACTAGAGCAAAATTATCTAGCTCAAAAGATATAAGTGAAGCACATAGAGTATTCTAATAAATTACGATTCATGTGTGTCTCTCCAAATGGTGTGTGCAGCAAGGACGATTGTGGTAAACTAAAAAGCAAATACTCAAATCATACAAGACGCTCCAAGCAAAACACATATCATGTGGTGAATAAAAATATAGCCTCAAGTAAAGTTACCGATAGATGAAGACGAAAGAGGGGATGCCTTCCGGGGCATCCCCAAGATTAAGATTTTGGTTGTCCTTGAATTTTACCTTGGGGTTCCTTGGGAATCCCCAAGCTTAGGCTCTTGCCACTCCTTGTTCCAAAATCCATCAAATCTTTACCCAAAAACTTGAAAACTTCACAACACAAAACTCAACAGAAAATCTCACGAGCTCCGTTAGTATAAGAAAACAAACCACCACTTTAATGTAATGTTATGAACTCATTCCCTATTTATATTGGTGTTAAACCTACCGTATTCCAACTTCTATATGGTTCATACTCCCCGATACTAGCCATAGATTCATCAAAATAAGCAAACAACACACGAAAAACAGAATCTGTCAAAAATAGAACAGTCTCTAGGAATCTAGAGGTTTCGAATACTTCTATAACTCCAAAAATTATGAAAAATTAGGACAACCTAAATAATTTGTATATTGATCTACTGCAGTTGGAATTGGTATTTTATCACTCTCTGGTAAAAATGGAAATTATTCTCGTGAGCGCATATTTTCTGTTTTTATCAGCATGATCAAATAACAATCACCCAAGAAGAAAGGCTTTATTTGGCGTAAACACTAATTAAAACATAAAAAACACAATCATAACAGAGGATAGATGATTTATTTATTACTAAACAGGAAGAAAAATCAAGGAACAACAATAAAATTGGGTTGCCTCCCAACAAGCGCTATCGTTTAATGCCCCTAGCGAGGCATAAAAACAAGAATAGATCTAGGTATTATCATCTTTGGTATTTATCTTTTTAATGGAGTTATGCTCAGATCCGAGCGGTTCCTTACGTTTCCCTTCATGCTCGGAGATTTTAGATCTAGAGCATCCAACCGCTTATTTCAAAGTGTGATCAACGTATTCATGCGGTGAAGGTTTCCGCCAACATTTTTAAGAGGTTCAATAGATTTTTGCAATTCACATAATTTCTCTAAAACTTGGGTCCCTTCTCGAGTAAGGGGTAGCCCCTTTTATGGGGGTAGTACTCCCATTATTCCCTCTATAATTTCATAAGCAATATTGGGATCAATATCGATAAAATTCCCTTTAGCGGCAAAATCCAAGAGTTGTCTATGGGGTATGGTTAGCCCAACATAAAAAATTACGAAGTAAAATCTTGAAATCTCCCTCTATAGTGCAACTACGATAGGATTCTTTCATCCTATACCAAGCATCTTTTAAGTTTTCTCTTTGTCTTTGTTTGAAGTGAAGAACTTCAAAATTGGGAGACAAAGGAAGGGAGAGAGGGCTAGTCATGATGGCGAAACAAACGATCTAACACACGGACACACAAGAGGCCAGCGAAAAGAGACGAACGAAAAAGGGCGAATAAAACGGCAAAGGTGAAGTGGGGGAGAGGAAAACGAGAGGCAAATGGCAAATAATGTAATGCGAGGGATAAGAGTTTGTGATGGGTACTTGGTATGTCTTAACTTGAGCGTAGATCTCCCTGGCAATGGCGCCAGAAATCCTTCTTGCTACCTCTTGAGCATGCGTTGGTTTTCCCTTGAATAGGAAAGGGTGATGCAGCAAAGTAGCGTAAGTATTTCCCTCAGTTTTTGAGAACCAAGGTATCAATCCAGTAGGAGACTACACGGAAATCGCGTAGTACCTGCACAAACAATTAAGAACCTTGCAACCAACGCGATAAAGGGGTTGCCAATGCCTTCATGGCCACTTGCAAAAGTGAGATCTGATAGAGATAATAAGATAAGTATATTTGGTATTTTTGTTGTATAGATTGGAAAATAAACAGCGACAGAAATTGGCAAGTTGACGGGAAACTAATAGGATGTAAAATAGACCCTGGGACCATAGGTTTCACTAGTGGCTTCTCTCATGATAGCATATATTACGGTGGGTGAACAAATTACTGCCGAGCAATTGATAGAAAAGCGCATAGTTATGAGAATATCTAGGCATGATCATGAACATAGGCATCACATCCGTGTCAAGTAGACTGAAACGATTCTGCATCTACTACAATTACTCCACACATCGACCGCTATCCAGCATGCATCTAGAGTATTAAGTTCATAAGAACAGATTAACGCATTAGGCAAGATGACATGATGTAGAGGGATAAACTCAAACAATATGATATAAACCCCATCTTTTTATCCTCGATGGCAACAATACAATACGTGTCAGTTCCCTTTCTGTCACTAGGATCGAGCACCGCAAGATTGAACCCAAAGCTAAGCACTTCTCCCATTGCAAGAAAGATCAATCTAGTAGGCCAAACTAAATCGATAATTCGAAGAGACTTGCAAAGATATCAAATCATGCATATAAGAATTCAGAGAAGAACCAAATATTATTCATAGATAATATTGATCATAAACCCACAGTTCATCGGATCTCGGCAAACACACCGCAAAAAGCATTACATCGAATAGATCTCCAAGAACATCGAGGAGAACTTTGTATTGAGAACCAAAGAGAGAGAAGAAGCTATCTAGCTAATAACTATGGACCCGAAGGTCTGTGGTAAACTACTCACACATCATCAGAGAGGCTATGGTGTTGATGTAGAAGCCCTCCATGACCGAATCCCCCTCCGGCAGATCACCGGAAAAGGCCGTAAGATGGGATCTCATGGGTACGGAAGGTTGCGACGGTGGAAAAGTGGTTTCGTGGCTCCCCTGGATGTTTTCAGGGTATAAGAGTATATATAGGCGAAAGAAGTAGGTCGGTGGAGCTACGAGGGACCCATGAGGGTGGGGGCGCGCCTACCCCCTGGGCACGCCCTCCTGCCTTGTGGCCGCCCCGTTACGTCTCTAACTTCCACTCCAAGTCTCCTGGATTGCGTTTGTTCCAAGAAAGATCCTCGCGAAGGTTTCGTTCTGTTTGGATTCCGTTTGATATTCCTATTCTGCTAAACACTTAAATAGGCAAAAAAATAGCAATTTGCACTGGGCCTTCGGTAAATAGGTTAGTCCAAAAAATAATATAAAAGTGCATATTAAAGCACATTAAACATCCAAAACAGATAATATAATAGCATGGAACAATCAAAAATTATAGATACATTGTAGACGTATCAATTTCCACAGTGCATATCATGCAATTCTGGGCAGAACCGCATATGCTCATTTCATGGCTCGTCCGTGTTACGTATATCTTAAGTTGAAGATGCCAGGGCCCAGAGGAGTGATCACGGTCACAGGGAATCGGCAAAGAGCAGAGGAATGTCTTCAGAAAAGCTCAAAGATTGCTGACAAGCAGATGGCAGCAGTAGAGATGGAAGAATATAAGAAGAATGCAGATCCGAGTAATTTTCCGCGAGCTAAGAAACCTGCTTCAGAGTCCGCATTTCAGTCGGCGGGAGAAACAAAGCCTATCAACATTCACCCAGAAGAGCCCAATGCTGCTCCGACTCACATCTCAACAACACTCGACAGTAAATGGGAAGAAGCGCTCATCCAGTTCCTCCGTGAGAACTGAGACATCTTCGCATGGAAACCATCTGACATGGCGGGTGTACCCAGGGGACTGGCTGAGCACTGTTTACATGTCGACCCAAAAGCAAAACATGTCAAAGAACACCTCCGTCGGTCCGCCGTGGAGGAAGGCAATTGCGGAGGAGGTGGCTCGGCTTTTGGCAGCTGAGTTCATCCGTGAGATATACCACTCCGAGTGGCTCGCCAATGTTGTCATGGTCCCCAAGAAAGATGATTCACTCCATATGTGTATCGATTTCAAGCACATCAATCGGGCCTGCCCGAAAGATCACTCCCTCTCCCCTGCATCGACCAGATTGTCGACTCAACTGCGGGGTGTGAGTGTTTGTCCTTTTTGGACGCATATTCTGGGTACCATCAGATCCGACTGTATGCACCCGATGAGATAAAAATGGCCTTCATCACCCCATTCGGGTGCTTTTTTATGTTACCATGCCCTTTGGCCGCAAGAATGCTGGTGCCACGTTCATGTGCATGATTCAGAAGTGCCTGCTCACTCAAATCAGTCGGAACATGCAAGCATACATGGATGATATCATGGTCAAGTCACGCAAAAGTTCCGAACTTTTGACTGACCTCGCTGAAGCATTTGCCAACCTAAGAAGATATGATATCAAGCTCAATCCATTGAAGTGAACATTCGGAGAACCAGACGGAAAGTTACTCGGTTTTCTCGTTTCCGAAGGAGGGATCGACGCAAACCCAGAAAAGATTGGAGCAATTCTCCGAATGAGACGCCCTGTGCGTGTGCATGATGTTTAGAAGCTTACTGGTTGTTTGGCTGTATTGAGCCGATTCATCTCTCGTCTCGGTGAAAAGGCATTGCCTTTTTATCGACTGATGAAGAAGTCTGACAAGTTTGAGTGGACTCCCGAAGCCGAAGCATCGTTTGTAGAGCTCAAAGCCCTGCTTTCCACCCAGCTGATGCTTGCTGCCCCAGTCAGCAAAGAGCCTCTATTGTTATATATCGCAGCTACTAGAGAAGTTGTCAACACAATGCTCACAATCGAGCGGGAAGAAGAAGGCACAACCTACAAAGTTCAACGCCCAGTGTACTATATCTCTGAAGTCTTAACTCCATCTAAGAAAAGGTATCCGCATTACCAGAAGCTTGTCTATAGGATTTATTTGACCACGAAGAAAGTTGCACATTAGTTCACTGACCACTCGGTTTCAGTCATCAACGACGCTCCATTATCAGAAATTCTGAACAATTGAGATGCAACCGGTCGAGTGGCCAAGTGGGCGATTGAACTACTTCCTTTGGATATCAAGTTCGAAGCAAAGAAAGTAATCAAGTCTCAGGCAATAGAAGATTTCCTGGCCGAGTGGATTGAACAGCAACCGACTCAGGTTCACTCAGAACATTGGACTATGTTCTTTGATGGGTCCAAGATGACACTACTGCAGGATGCTGCTAACGCGACACTACGATCAGAGACCCTTTGAGAAACTGTGTGTGATGCAATAATCACAAACAGTGGTGTATGAAAACCTTCAAAAATGTTAAAACGTTTGCGATGACAGATGCATCAAACACGGTTCAGATTTTAGTTGCGTGTGCGATGAAGGGCATACGTCCAGTTCAATTAACTGTTTTCGATGAGGAGGAACAAAAGAAACAGGCAGCCAGATGAAGGCGTGTGTGATACACAACATACGATTCACTCGGATGAACTGTTTGTGATTAGGCAACACAAAATAAATGGGCAGCCAGATGAAGGTGTGTGCGACGTACAACATACGGTTCACTTGGATGAACTATTTGTGATTAGGCAACACAAAAGAAACGGTCAGCCAGATCAAGGTGTGTGCGATATACACATGCGGTTCACTTGGCCCTTGTCATCAGTGTGTGACCTCTGTGGTAGCCATTCGCTCCCCAGGCGCCTCTTCGTGTACCGTGACAACCGTCCACCGACTCTTCGCCTTTCCCTCTCGATTTGGAACTGTTGTCGCACACTAGCTCTTCCTCCCTCCTCCATTTTCCTTCACCCTTCCTTCTGCCATTGTTTGATCGTCTTCTCCATGGAGGGAACAGGTTGGAAATGACCCCGTTATTCTTGCCCCGATCTGAATGATGACGCGGTGGAGGAACTCATTGATCGGTGTGAGGTCATCACCTCGGCTAGCATGGCAAGTTCGTTCAAGACCATTCTCGACTCAACTAATAACATCATTACAAGGAATCCAATGGTCCAGGAGCAGTTTGATCTCCCTTATCTTCTTCGCCATGACTCTGCTGACTGGTGCGGGGACGAGGGAAGCCTCGCCTTGTGTAAGTTGATGCCGCTTGATAATGATATGTATGATGTTAACATGCCATCGGTTGAGGGAAAGGCTTGGGCAGGTGCAAATGGAGATTGGGTTGTTTATATTGGGTACAACTGCGAGTGGGAACTTGTGAATGTGTACACTCGTCACCGGGTTCCACTTCCAAAAATTTCAGACGACTGCCCAGAGGTTGAGTACACCGGTATTCTACGTGAGTTCAAATACGATCATGCTGACTGTCATCTACGGAAGATAGCAATTTGTCGAGTTCCCAACCGCTCTTGGGATTACACGAACTATGAAGTTGTTGCTATCTTCGACAAGCTTGTTGCCGTCCTTACTTCCACGCCTCGATGGATGTTGCTCAAAAATCAATTTCTGTACACGGATGAGTACTGTGATGCAATTCAATACGAGGGTCTTGTGTTTGCTACCACCACTTGTGGCACTATTTTTGCATGGAATCCTGATGCTTTCGGTACGTTTGTCTTCCACCGTAATTATAATTGTTTCATCCACATGCATGCGGGTTAGCTAGTTTCCCTTTACTAATTAACCTTCTTGTGTTTCCAAGGTCCTGTGAACATTCCACCACCTATACTTGAAATTTTTTATAACCAAGGGGGAGATGATGATGCTGATGGTCACGAGCATGAGGACGAGCAGGACCCGTATACTCAGTGGCGCTTGGCAACTTATTCCGATGGATCACGTCTTCTTGTCTGTATACAGGGCACTGCTAATGTTACTAGGGAAGCAGGTGTTGTCTCGGATGGTCGCACTCTCCGGACCTATTCCAATATCCGTTGCAGGATATTCAGGATGGATAGTGTGCCAGCACCAACACCTTCTCCCTGGTTCAGTATTAAAAGTCTCGGAGGAAACTCGCTCTTCCTTGTACAAAACTATCCAATGATGGTGGAAGGCGATCCAGCTGTTGTTGACACAACGTTACTACCATTTATGATAAGCAACTGTATCTATACCTCGGACATTACTATGCTTCCCTACCGTCCCAATATGGGTCCTGACATAGGCCGCTTCAGCCTCAATGATCAGTCCTGCGTTGGTCTCGAGATTGACAGTAGCTGGCCCTTCCCAGAGAATCACTTATGGTTCAAAGCAAGCATTTCCAACGTCGATGAGTGGTTGAGCTGAAGTTCATTTCATCGCTTTGTTATTTGTTGTGTGAGAAAAACTTTACTAGAATGTTTTGTTGGAAATGATCTATAATCCAACGCGTATCCTTGTTGTCGTTGTGGGTTGATGACTTGTTGTATGTAATCAATGGTACATTTGCATATGCGTCCATCAACTCACGCCTGCTAGTGGTGTCCATATGAATAGTGCTAGTGATTTTAGTTGCAAAAATTAGATAGTGCTAGTGATTTGTAGCTGCATATTTTGACAAATCGCAGTGTTACAAGGTTGACAAATGGCAATGTTACTAGATAAACAAATGTCAATCTTTCCATTTTGACAAATGGCAACATACCCAAAATGACAGATATGCAAATCTTACCCAATTGTTTGTACGTGCTTGCACACGGGTCATGCAAAACAACCGTTTGCGTTGAAGGGATGCAGAAATCCTGCTCGACACATTTTCCCTTGGCTTCCTGGGGAAGTTGTCGGTTTATATATGGGTGTTCTAAATAAAACGTTTGCGATGAGTGTTTTATATTTAAAAACGATTGCCGTTTTTTTTCAAAAGAAAATCGTTTGATAAGTATGTACATTACGAGAGAAAAATGCAAGTTTGTTCAAACCATATCTTTCATTTAGTCACACTGCGAATTTATATTCATATGATCGAGAATTCGAGATACAGTATTAAACCCCAAAAAAACTATTTCTGACGGCGGCGGAGGCGGCGTGCCGTGCCGTCGTTGTCGTTGTCGTCCTCCGGGACGCCGTTGTTGAAGTATTCAAGGAAGCACAAAATGTTCTTCACTTGTAAATCAAACATCATGTCATCGCGCGATCGATGGGCGGGGCGCAGGAGGACGACAACTGGCGCCGCTGAGAGGTAGCGGTTGATGGCAGCGTCCCATGCTGCGGAGGGGGGCGCGCGCATGGGCACGGGCGCAGTGGGTGCAGCCAAACGCACGGGGACCGCCCCCGCGGTGGGTGGAGGGGCGCGCACGGGTAGGGGCAGGGGCACGGCAGGTGCAGCGAAACGCACGGGGGCCGGCGCCACGGTGGGTGGAGGGGCACGCACGGGCACAGGCGCTAGCATGTACAGGAGCTCGCTAGGGTCCGTGGAGACCTCGCTGACGCCCGCGGCTTCCAGCTCTGCGATAGTGCTCGGCGACCAGCCCGTCAATGCTACGGGGATGGTCGTTGGCGCGGGCGCGGGGATGGGAGCTGGGATGGGAGTGCGGTTTGCAATCGCCGCGGCCAGCTCATTCTGGGCCATGTCCATGAGGCCCCATTCCTCCTTATTTTCTATCTCCTCCGGCTCCGAGTGGACTTCACCAAACTTGAAGACTAGTGGCAGATGGTCATTCTGCGCCATGGCGTTGGTGGAGGTCTGCGGGAGGGAGGGGAATGGGAGGTGAACAGTAAGGCTGGCCGTATTAAACAACGGCTTGGGCGCCATTAATGGAAAGGAAGGCGGGCGGCCATGGAAGTCAAAGGGCCACCTTTCCCAGTGAGCCTGCGCGGCGTACAGCTCGCACGCTTCCCGATGAGCCTACGCATTGGAGGACAGCTTGCACGCCTCTCGGTCAGCCTGCACATCGGACTGCGCTCGCACGCCTCCCGTCCAGTCAAGGTTAAGCAGCTGTCTGCACAACACCTCCTACAGCCAAACCAAGACACGTGGCGTCACGTGAATGGTTTACAGAACGCACACAGTTTGAATTATACAAACTTTTGAGATATTAAATTGGCAGCTACTTTTTCAAAATGCCTTTGTTGGCTGTCATTATTCGAGTGCGCCTTCTCCCGAAATGGACACGAAAAATGCCACAGCATGCCGGGTGCCATTCCATGATAGCATGCCAAGTTTTATGAATTTCATACGAGTTTTGGATATACTAGAATTTAAAAACCAGGCATCTCAATGTTTTGCCGGCAATCAACGATGCCCTGGTATTTGAAATTCATTCCCATTTCTTGCATGGGACCTAAGCATGCACCCAAGGACGCATATTTGATTTTTCAACCAATTTATATGCACTGGAGCATGTGCATGTAGTTCAAATTCAAATTCTGCACATAAATGCATTGAAAACTCAGTTAATGCAGAAAAATGTCCAAACGAACCCCAAAAATGCCAAAAATTGACACAACACTCCTGTTGTTCTATGTTGACACGAGAATTTTTTTGAAAGCAATAAGAGCTAATGGATATCATTTCGTCCCCAAAGGTGGGATGTTCCCTACCGAAAGCATCATGCTTGTTGTGAGATGCTCTGGTTTGTGAGAAGCATATACCCGAACCTGCCCCAAATTGGACAATTTTTTAACACGACATGTTGATGCCGCTCCATGATAGCATGCCAAGTTTCATGAATTTCAGACAAGTTTTGGATTCACTAGAATTTAAAAACCAAGCATCTCAATGTTTTGCCGGCAATCAACAGTGCCCTGGTGTTTGGATTTCATTCCTATCTCTTGCATGGGACCTAGAAATCACCCAAGGACACAGATTAGATTTTTCAACCAACCTTAGTGCATTGGAGCATGTGCTTGTAGTTCAAATTTGAATTATGCACATAAAATGCCTAGAAAACCTAGTTAATGCCTAAAAATGTCCAAACGAACCCCTAAGAATCAGAAAAAATGACACAACACTCCTGTTGTTCTATGTTGACACTAGAAATTTTTTGAAAGCAATAAGAGGCAATGTATATCATTTCGTCCCCAAAGGTGGGATGTTCCCTATCAAAACCATCATGCTTGTTGTGAGAAGCTCTGGTTTGTGAGAAGCTTATACCCGAACCTGCCCCAAATGGGACAATTTTTTACCACAGCATGTTGATGCCGCTCCATGATAGCATGCCAAGTTTCATGAATTTCAGACGAGTTTTGGATTTACTAGAATATAAAAACCAGGAATCTCAATGTTTTGCCAGCAATCAACAGTTCCCTCGTGTTTGAATTTCATTCCCATCTCTTGCATGGGACCTAGAAATTCACCCAAGGACACACATGTGATTTTTCAACCAACTTTAGTGCATTGGAGCATGTGCTTGTAGTTCAAATTTGAATTATGCACATAAAATGCCTGGAAAACCCAGTTAATGTATAAAAAGGCCAAACGAACCCCAAAAAATTCAAAGATTAAACACAACACTCATGTTGTTCTATGTTGACACTAGAAATTTTTTGAAAGCAATAAGAGGCAACGGATATCGTCCCGTCCCCAAAGGTGGTACGTTCCCTATTGAAACCATCATGCTTGTTGTGAGAAGCTCTGGTTTGTGAGAAGCTTATACTCAAACCTGCCCCAAATGGGACAAAATTTTCACCACGGCATGTTGATGCCGCTCCATGATCGCATGCCAAGTTTCATTAATTTTAGACGAGTTTTGGATTTACTAGAATTTAAAAACAAGGTATCTCAATGTTTTGCTGGCAATCAACAGTGCCCTAGTGTTTGAAATTCATTCCCATCTCTTGCATGGGACCTAGAAATTCACCCAAGGACACACATGTGATTTTTCAACTAACTTTGGTGCCTTGGAGCATGTGCTTCTAGTTCAAATTTGAATTATGCACATAAAATGCCTAGAAAACCCAGTTAATGTATAAAAAAGGCCAAATGAACCCCGAAAAATCCCAATATTAGACACAACACTCCTGTTGTTCTATGTTGACACTAGAAAATTTTTGAAAGCAATAAGAGGCAACCGATATCGTCCCGTGCCCAAAGGTGGTACGTTCCCCATCGAAACCATCATGCTTGTTGTGAGAAGCTCTGGTTTATGAGAAGCTTATACCCAAACCTGCCCCAAATGGGACAAAATTTTCACCACGGCATGTTGATGCCGCTCCATGATAGCATGCCAAGTTTCATGAATTTCAAACGAGTTTTGGATTTACTAGAATTTAAAAACCAGGCATCTCAACATTTTGCCGGCAATCAACAGTGCCCTGGTGTTTGAAATTCATTTCCATCTCTTGCATGGGACCTAGAAATTCACCCAAGGACACACATATGATTTTTCAACCAACTTTAGTGCATTGGAGCATGTGCTTGTAGTTCAACTTTGAATTATGCACATAAAATGCCTAGAAAACCCAGTTAATGTATAAAAAAGGCCAAATGAGCCTTGAAAAATTCATTCACATTTCTTGCATGGGACCTAAGCATGCACTAAAGGACACAAATTTGATTTTTCAACCAATTTGTATGCACCGGAGCATGTGCATGTAGTTTAATTTTGAATTGTGCACCTGAAATGTTTAGAAAACCAGTTTAATCTATAAATGTCCAAACGAACCCTGAATAATTCCAATTCTTTTACGACACACATATAGTTGCATGTTCACTGCAGATAAATGGTCTAGCAATTCAAACAGCGTCCATTGCCGCTGTGTCCCCATTTTGTAATTCAAATCAAGTAGACTGCACACAGTTTATTATCACCAACCGTGTGAGATGTAGTACAAAATATCTTGGAGCACCGTTGGTGTATAGTACGCCTATGGCTTACGCGAGAAGGTGCATCGGCTACAGTCCACAATCGGCGTGTCAAGTACACTAGCTCGCTCCCCCAAAACTCCCGCATCTGCATCCCTCGCAATCTCGAAAATATCTACCTCCTAGAAGGTTTTAATGTTTGATAGCACGCGATTAGTATGTGCGGACCGTGTGCGATGTCTATTACTCCCGCTCTGCTTCAGTCCCTTGATTCAAATTTTCAGTAGCCCCAGCATTTTACTCCCGCCATGCATCCCTCGCAATCTCAAAAATATCTGCTCGCCCTTGATATGAATTTTCAGTAGCCCTGCCTTGTTACTCCTGCCTAGTAAAATTTTCAATTGCCACAGTATTTCCTCAAACACAACCTTCACTCACACAGACACACACAACCCTCGAAACCATTGGTAGGTCGCTGCCATCGCTGGTGCCTCCATCCTCAACCTCTGCCTGTGTGCTGGGGAGCTCGAGGAGCCAATGGCCAAAAATAGGTTTATCGCGGCCATTTCACCCGACGCTGGTGAGGTGGCCGCCGAGGTGTCCCCGTCATCCTTCGCGGGACCGATCCGCTGTTGCCGGTCCCCCCATCCACCCGCCGCCGAGCCCCTATGCCGGTTCGAGGACTTCCTCGTCCTCCCCCGGACCCGGCAGCCGACGAAGTCCTACCTCGGGGTCCGGCAGCGGCGGTGGGGGACGTTGGTCGCCGAGATTACAGATCGAGAGACCCACACCCGCTGGTGGCTCGGTAGCTTCCACACGGCCGAGCTCGCGACCATGGAGTATGAATGCTGGCAGGTCCGCTACCATGGCGCGGCGGCTAGGTTCAATTTCCCCTTCAGCACACGTATGGCCAACCTCGTTCCGTCGGAGCCAGGGGTGGTGAGCTCGGCTATGGCGCGGGAGGACCGCGAGGCGTGGGAGCGCCTCGAGGCCGAGGCCACCGACGAGGCCTACATGCAAGAGCTCCGCCGGCAGCACCCGGAGCTCGTGGACGCGGAGCGGGCGATCTTTGTCGGCGCGGAGGGCGGCGAGGTTATCACGCTGTCTTTCGATGACGAGGTCGAAGGTGGCGAGGAAGGTGGCGTGGAGGGCGGCGAGGTTATTGCGCTCTGCTCTGATGACAAGGTCGAAGGCGGTGGCGATGGCGGCACAGAGGGCGTCGAGGTGGGCCCCAAGGACGAGGAGATCAACGTCGACGAGCGGAGGAGTGGCTTCCCCAATGACCCCGACGACGGTACTGGCCCGGACCCGGCTCGCGGCAGACCGTACATGACGAGGAAGGATTGGCTCAACCTCTACTTCGACCGAAAGTAGTTTAGCTTAGTTTAAAATTATGTTTTATGGTCTGTTATGCAAAACTATCTATGTATGTTTGAATGCATGCTACTTTCGGTTGAACCTACTTTGGACTTGATCAAATTGAAGTTTACAACCTTAAGTTTAGGGGATCAACTAGAAAAGGCCAAAAATTGCGGGAGTATATATATATCCACTAAGGGTTTTAGTCCTTTAACTTTTTAAGGATCGCCTAGAGATGTCCTTATGACTTGTTTATTTCAATTCTTCACAATGTGTTGCTCTACATGTGAAACTTTTTGCCGTGCAGTTCAATTTCATCAATAACAGTTTCAACAATACCACTATGAATTATGATATTTGGTTGCTGTTAAGGATATTGCAGTTAACATACCTTTTCTTTTTTCAATTGTTGTTTAGCAACATGAATTGTACTGAATGACTAAATATGCAATCCCATGATACATAGCAACAAGGAAGAGTGTTACCTTAATGTTCTGATGATGTCTAGATATACATGTAATAAAATCTTATATAATGGGATGGATGGAGTGTTGTACTACATCATTTTTCAATTGTTTTTTAGCTTCTAATATTAACTTGGTGCTTTTAGGTACATATATCATTGCCAAAGATCCACACTTCGACCCTTTCTGCGTATGGGGCAATGAGATATTCATGAACCAGCATCAAGTGAGGAAACTGATAAAGATTGTTATTAAAATGGGTCAAAATATGTCAATTGAACTATTTGTTTACACTTTATGCAAGACAATAGTGAACTGCGGGTTGGTAAGTAAGAACCCTGTAGCCTTCTTTTTACTACCGTACTGAGTTGTGTTACATGACAATATCTGAAGCTTTTTTCTTTTGTAGTGGATCCTGAAGCAGTTTACTCAAGATTACCTCTCAAACTACATGATTGGCGGCCAGCCATCACAAGGGGTTGGACTAGAGTCCTGCATGCCTTCTGCATCCAGGAGAGCACAATAGGGCCATTCCGCTTCACCTTGTTCAGCAACTGGAATGTATGTCGCCTCTTTCTTTACCATCTGTAATAGTACAAGTATAGAACCTTGGTACATCATTCTTTATTTGGTGCTTATGTAATTCTTAAACATATGTACCTGTGAATCGAATAATGCATTGGTTGTTTGAACCTGATGGATATGAGTACAGCTATAGCCTACTTTCAAGTTTAAATTAGGTACTATTTTAAATAGCAGCAATTAAATTAGGGAGAAATTACGTTGTGCAGGTCATTACAGCACACACGATTGGTAAAACACAAACATTTGCGATATACACCATAATCTGGGACGGTTCACGGAGAGGAAACGTGTGCAAGCATGCACACAGTTGCCGTTTGCAAAGCGTGTGTGATGTCAGACACTATCACATACGGTGCAGGAAAACTAAATGTGTGTGATTGTCTACCTATCGTACACGGTTTATAATCATGAATTGTTTGTGATGTGCCAGGCATCGTAAAACTCCCGTGCCTAGAATCTGCCTGGAAAACTCCCGTGCCTGGAATCTGCCTGGTTTTAGGTAGAACCATAAAACTTCGACTGCGATGGCAATGCGAGCACAAACGAGTAGCAAGGATGAAGCGTGTGGGATATTCGAGATATCGGAAACGGTTATATAGGGACAACTATATGCATCAAGGCTCCCTATCCCCGACGGTTTTTGGGTCATGTGGGAAGGACCCCCCTATCGCCCACACTCACTTGGCAACGGTTCCAAACGCCGTCACAGAAAGGGGTTAAAAACCATTTGTTTAGGACCGATGCGCATCGGTGTGATGAACAGTTCTGGTGCTGGAGTGGTCTTGGTATCCCCAAGAGGCGACAAGCTCAGCTATGTCCTCCAGATTCACTTCAACTCCTTGAACAACGAAGCTGAATATGAGGCACTTTTGTATGGGTTGCGTATGGCCATCTCACTCGACGCTCGTCGCCTGGTGGTTTACGGTGACTCCGATTTGGTGGTCAATCAGGTTATGAACGAATGAGATATCAGGAGCCCTGCCATCACTGGTTACTGCAATGCAGTAAGGAAATTAGAGAAGAAGTTTGATGGTTTGGAACTCCATCACATACCTCGACTCAAGAACCAAGCAACTGATGAGTTGGCGAATATAGGTTCCACTCGGAAGCCTATTTCCAGTAATGTGTTCTTGGAGCATCTCCATACCCCATCAGTTCAAGAAGATCCTTTTACAGAAGAGCCCCCATAACCGATAAGTTCAACAATCCGACTGAGGTTGAAGTTCCAGCAGTAGTCGACTTGATCATGGAGGTTTTAGTGATCACTCCCGACTGGACGGTGCCATATATTGCATATCTACTCAGGCAGGAGGTGCCAGAGGATGAAGATGAGGCCTGCCAGATTGTCCGCAGATCCAAAGCCTTCACGATGATAAGTGGAGAGCTTTACAGAGAAAGCTTTACCGGAGTAGCTCAGCATTGCATCTCTCCAGAAGAAGGTCGAGTGATCTTAAATGAGATCCACTCGGGGACCTGTGGTCATCACGCGTCCTCTCGGACCATCATGGCCAAAGCATACCAAGCAGGATCCTACTGGCCGCGAGCGAATGAGATGGCTAAAGATATAGTAGACATGTGCGAAGGTTGCCAGTATTACTCAAACATGTCTCACAAGCCTGCATCTGCCTTGAATACTATTCCACTCGTCTGGCCATTTGCAGTTTGGGGGTTGGACATGGTTGGACCTTTCAAGACTGGAAGAAGCGGCTTCACTCATTTGCTCATTGCAGTCGACAAGTTCACCAAGTGGATCGAGGCCAAGCCTATCAAGAATCTTGACTCAAGCACTGCCATTAGTTTCATCAGAGAGATGATATTTCGATATGGAGTTCCTCATAGAATTATCACAGATAACGGCTCCAACTTTGATACTGATGAGTTCAGAGCATTTTGCGCTTCCCAAGGCACTCGGGTCGATTACGCATCCGTTGCGCACCCGTAGTCGAATGGACAGGCTGAAAGAGCGAATGGCTTGATCCTTCAGGGATTGAAACCTCGATTGATGCACGACCTCAAGCATGCAGCTGGAGCTTGGATGACTGAGTTCCCGTCTGTCTTGGGGGGATTGAGAACGACTCCTAATCGGTCGACTGATCGAACCCCTTTCTTCATGGTATATGGCGTTGAAGCTGTGCTTCCGAGTGATTTGCTGCACAATGCTCCCCGAGTGGAACTCTTCTCAGAAGCTGAAGTAGAACTGGCACGCCAGGATGCAGTTCATCTCCTAGAGGAGGAACGAGAGATGGCTCTGATCCGGTCGACCGTCTATCAACAGGACCTGTGTTGATTCCATGCCCGAATATCAGAGGTCGAACATTTCAAGAAGGAGACCTTGTGCTCCGAGTGCACCATAAACGGCCTCACAAGCTCGCTCCGGCCTGGGAAGGGCCCTTTATCATCACCAAGGTACTCCACAACGGGGCGTATGACCTTTAAAACATAGCCAAGAAAGAAGATGAGCCACGCTCGTGGAATGCGGATCTGCTCCGCCGTTTTTTACCTAAACACTCGGATTGACGAGTTGTAATAAGAATCCTTCAGTTTGCTTATCAAAGACATGATTTTGTAGTATCTTAATGATTGTTTTCACATAAGCACGTGTGTTCAAATCCCCTAGTGGGTGGCTTAGCCGTGAACCCAGTTCGCCTAAGTTTCATAAACACTCCGAGTGGAGAGCAATCCTCCCACTCGGGGGCTTAGCTCCGATCCCGTACTCGCCTAAGTTTCAAAAACTACTCCGAGTGGAGATCAATCCTCCCACTCGGGGGCTTAGCTGCGATCCCGTACTCGCCTAAGTTTCAAAAACTACTCCGAGTGGAGAGCAATCCTCCCACTCGGGGGCTTAGCTGCGATCCCGTACTCGCCTAAGTTTCAAAAACTACTCCAAGTGGAGAGCAATCCTCCCACTCGGGGGCTTAGCTACGATCCCGTACTCGCCTAAGTTTCAAAACTTACTCCAAGTGGAGAGCAATCCTCCCACTCAGGGGCTTATCTGCGATCCCGTACTCGCCTAAGTTTCAAAAACTACTCTGAGTGGAGAGCAATCCTCCCACTCGGGGGCTTAGGTGCGATACCGTACTCCAACGTATCTATATTTTTTGATTGTTCCATGCTATTATATTGTATGTTTTGGATGTTTAACGGGCTTTAATATGCACTTTTATATTATTTTTGGGACTAACCTATTAACCGAAGGCCTAGTGGAAATTGTTGGTTTTTGCCTATTTCAATGTTTCGCAAAAAAGGAATATCAAAACAGAATCCAAATGGAATGAAACCTTCATGAGGATCTTTTTTTGGAACAAACGCAATCCAGGAGACTTGGAGTGGAGGTCAAGGAAGCAACGAGGCGGCCACAAGGTAGGGAGGCGCGCCCCCCACCTCATGGGCCCCACGAAGCTCCACCGACCTACTTCTTTCGCCTATATATACTCTTATACCCTGAAAACATCCAGGGGAGCCACGAAACCACTTTTCCACCACGGCAACCTTCTGTACCCATGAGATCCCATCTTGGGGCCTTTTCCGGTGATCTGCCGGAGGGGGATTCGATCATGGAGGGCTTCTACATCAACACCATAGCCTCTCGGATGATGTGTGAGTAGTTTACCACTGACCTTCGGGTCCATAGTTATTAGCTAGATGGCTTCTTTGGTTCTCAATACAAAGTTCTCCTCGATGTTCTTGGAGATCTATTCGATGTAATACTTTTTGCGGTGTGTTTGCCCAGATCTGATGAATTGTGGGTTTATGATCAAGATTATCTACGAATAATATTTTGTTCTTCTCTGAATTCTTATATGCATGATTTGATATCTTTGCAAGCCTCTTCGAATTATCGGTTTAGTTTGGCCTACTAGATTGATCTTTCTTGCAATGGGAGAAGTGCTTAGCTTTGGGTTCAGTCTTGCGGTGCTCAATCCCAGTGACAGAAAGGGATCCGACATGTATTGTATTGTTTCCATCGAGGATAAAAAGATGGGGTTCATATCATATTGCATGAGTTTATCCCTCTACATCATGTCATCTTGCCTAATGCGTTACTCTGTTCTTATGAACTTAATACTCTAGATGCATGCTGGATAGAGGTCGATGTGTGGAGTAATAGTAGTAGATGCAGAATCGTTTTGGTCTACTTGACTCGGACGTGATGCCTATGTTCGTGATCATGCCTAGATATTCTCATAACTATGGGCTTTTCTATCAATTGCTCGGCAGTAATTTGTTCACCCACCATAATATATGCTATCTTGAGAGAAGCCACTAGTGAAACCTATGACCCCCGGGTCTACTTTACATCATATAAGTTTCTGATCTATAATTCTAGTTTACTATTTATTTTGCAATCTATACCAAAAAATTCCAAAAACATTTATCTTATTATCTTTATCAGATCTCACTTTTGCAAGTGGCCGTGAAGGGATTGACAACCCCTTCATCGCATTGGTTGCAAGGTTCTTGATTGTTTGTGCAGGTACTAGGCGATTTGCGTGTAGTCTCCTACTGGATTGATACCTTGGTTCTCAAAAACTGAGGGAAATACTTACGCTACTTTGATGCATCACCCTTTTCTCTTCAAGGGAAAACCAACTCATGCTCAAGAGGTAGCAAGAAGGATTTCTGGCGCCGTTGCCGGGGAGATCTACGCTCAAGTCAAGACATACCAAGTACCCATCACAAACTCTTATCCCTTGCATTACATTATTTATCATTCGCCTCTCGTTTTCCTCTCCCCCACTTCACCTTTGCCGTTTTCTTTGCCTCTTTCCCGTTTGCCTTTCTTTTGCCATGGTCGAATCAAAAAGGGCTAGGGGCCCTCTCCCGAGTTTTACTTCGGACAGTCCCTCCGTCCTTTCTAACCTCATAAATAATGATGCTATGGAAAGACCTACCGGGGTTATCAATGAGAGTTTAGATAATTTTGATGAAGATGACCCCGGAATCTTTCGTTATTTGCTTGATGAATCTTTGAAAGATGCTTGGGATAGACTATTAAGGATCCGAGCCAGCTATGTACCCCAATATCAAATTGAGATATACTTGAAAAGCTTTTATGTTGGCTTGCCCTCTTATTTCAAGCAAGTTTTAGATTCTATCTTTGAAGAAGGTTTTCTTGAGGGGGGTGCCATCGATATCTATGAAAATATGAAAACTATATTTGGGCACCCCATGAATGAGAAGGTTGAATCCACCTCTCTTTTGTGCTTTTATCAAAATGAAATTATCAAAGAGATGAAGGCTAGCTTAGATGCAAATTTCCGTGGCGTGCTTAATCTTTCTTCCACCATTAATGGCCACGTGCTTTCTCAAAATAGAAAGATAAATGCTATAGACAAGAAATTTTCTCTTTTCTTTCCCAACACCAAAGATGGCAATACCTAGATCTATTCTTGTTTTTATGCCTAGCTAGGGGCGTTAAACTATAGCGCTTGTTGGGAGGCAACCCAATTTTATTTTTGTTATGTACTTTTTGTTCCTATTTATTAATAAATAAATCATCTATCCTATGTTATGATTGTGTTTTATATGTTTTAATTAGTGTTTGTACCAAGTAAAGCCTTTATGATCTTCTTGGGTGATTGTTATTTGATCTTGCTGTAAAAATCAGAAAGTATGCGCTCGCGAGAATAATTTTCATTTTTTACCATAGAGCGATAAAATACCAATTCCAACTGAAGTAGATCAATATAAAAATTATTTAGGATGTACTAATTTTTCAGAATTTTTGGAGTTACAGAAGTATTCGAAACCTACAGATTACTACAAACTGTTCTATTTTTGACAGATTCTGTTTTTCGTGTGTTGTTTGCTTATTTTGATGAATCTATGGCTAGTATCAGGGGGTATGAACCATAGAGAAGTTGGAATACAGTAGGTTTAACACCCATATAAATAAATAATGATTTCATTACAGTACCTTGAAGTGGTGGTTTGTTTTCTTATACTAACGGACCTCATGAGATTTTCTGTTAAGTTTTGTGTTGTGAAGTTTTCAAGTTTTGGGTAAAGATTTGATGGACTTTGGAATAAGGAGTGGCAAGAGACTAAGATTGGGGATTCCCAAGGCACCTCAAGGTAAAATTCAAGGATAACCAAAAGCCTAAGCTTGGGGATGCCCCGGAAGGCTATATTTTTATTCACCACATGATATGTGTTTTGCTTGGAGCGTCTTGTATGATTTGAGTCTTTGATTTTTTTACCACAATCATCCTTGCTGTACACACCATTTGGATAGACACACCTGAATCGGAATTTATTAGAATACTCTATGTGCTTCACTTATATCTTTTGAGCTAGATAATTTTGCTCTAGTGCTTCACTTGTACCTTTTTAGAGCACGGTGGTGGTTTTATTTTATAGAAATTATTGATCTCTCATGCTTCAGTTATATTATTTTGAGATCTTTTAGAACAGCATGGTAATTTGCTTTGGCTATAAAATTAGTCCTAATATGATAGGCATCCAAGATGGGTATAATAAAAAACTTTCATATAAAGTGCATTGAATACTATAAGAAGTTTGATCCTTTATGATTGTTTTGAGATATGAAAATGGTGATATTAGAGTCATGCTAGTTGAGTAGTTGTGAATTTGAGAGATACTTGTGTTAAAGTTTGTGATTTCCGTAGCATGCACGTATGGTGAACCGTTATGTGATGAAGTTGGAGCATGATTTATTTTTTGATTGTCTTCCTTATGAGTGGCGGTTGGGGATGAGCGATGGTCTTTTCCTACCAATCTATCCCCCTAGGAGCATGCGCGTAGTACTTAGTTTTGATAACTAATAGATTTTTGCAATAAGTATGTGAGTTCTTTATGACCAATGTTGAGTCCATGGATTATACGCACTCTCACCCTTCCACCATTGCTAGCCTCTCTAGTACCGCGCAACTTTCACCGGTACCATAAACCCACCATTTACGTTCCTCAAAACAGCCACCATACCTACCTATTATGGCATTTACATGGCCATTCCGAGATATATTGCCATGCAACTTTCCACCGTTTCGTTTATTATGACACGCTCCATCATTGTCATATTGCTTTGCATGATCATGTAGTTGACATCGTATTTGTGGCAAGGCCACCTTCATAATTCTTTCATACATGTCACTCTTGATTCATTGCACATCCCGGTACACAGCCGGAGACATTCACATAGAGTCATACTTTGTTCTAAGTATCGAGTTGTAATTCTTGAGTTGTTAGTAAATAAAAGTGTGATGGTTTTCATTATTAGAGCATTGTCCCATGTGAGGAAAGGATGGTGGAGGCTATGATTCCCCCACAAGTCGGGATGAGATTTCGGATGAAAAAAGGAGAGGCCATAAAAAAGAGAAAAAGGCCCAAATAAAAAAATGAGAGAAAAAGAGAGAAGGGGCAATGCTACAATCCTTTTTCCACACTTGTTCTTCAAAGTAGCACCATGATCTTCATGATAGAGAGTCTGTTATTTTTTCATTTTCATATACTAGTGGGAATTTTTCATTATAGAACTTGGCTTGCATATTCCAATGATGGGCTTCCTCAAAATTTCCCTAGGTCTTCGTGAGCAAGCAAGTTGGATGCACACCCACTTAGTTTCTTGTTGAGCTTTCATACACTTATAGCTCTAGTGCATCCGTTGTATGGCAATCCCTACTCACTCACATTGATATCTATTGATCGGAATATCCATAGCCTATTGATACGCCTAGTTGATGTGAGACTATCTTCTCCATTTTGTCTTCTCCACAACCACCATTCTATTCCACCTATAGTGCTATATCCATGGCTCATTCTCATGTATTGCATGAAGATGAAAAAAGTTTGAGAACATCAAAAGTATGAAACAATTGCTTGGCTTGTCATCGGGGTTGTGCATGACTTTAAATATTTTCATGTGATGAAGATAGAGCATAGCCAGACTATATGATTTTGTAGGGATAGCTTTCTTTGGCCATGTTATTTTGAGAAGGCATAATTTCTTGGTTAGTATGCTTGAAGTATTATTGTATTTATGTCAATATTAAACTTTTGTCTTGAATCTTTCAGATCTTAATATTCACGCCACAATAAAGAAAATTACATTGAAAATTATGTTAGGAAGCATTCCACATCAAAAATTCTATTTTTATCATTTACCTACTCGAGGACGAGCAGGAATTAAGCTTGGGGATGCTTCATACATCTCCAACGTATCTATAATTTTTGATTGTTCCATGCTATTATATTATCTGTTTTGGATGTTTAATGGGCTTTAATATGCACTTTTATATTTTTTGGGGACTAACCTATTAACTGAAGGCCTAGTGCAAATTGCTGTTTTTTTGCCTATTTCAGTGTTTCGCAGAAAAGGAATATCAAATGGAATCCAAACAGAACGAAACCTTTGCGAGGATCTTTTTTGGAACAAACGCAATCCATGAGACTTGGAGTTGAGGTCAAGGAAGCAATGAGGCAGCCCTGAGGCTGGGAGGCGCGCCCAGGGGGTAGGCGCGCCCCCACCCTCGTGGGCCCCATAGAGCTCCACTGACCTACTTCTTTCGCCTATATATACTCTTATACCCTAAAAACATCTAGGGGAGCCACGAAACCACTTTTCCACCGTCGCAACCTTCTGTACCCGTGAGATCCCATCTTGGGGCCTTTTTTGGCGATCTGCCAGAGGGGGATTCGATCACGGCGAGCTTCTACATCAACACCATAGCCTCTCCGATGATGTGTTAGTAGTTTACCACAGACCTTCGGGTCCATAGTTATTAGCTAGATGGCTTCTTCTCTCTCTCTCTGGTTCTCAATACAAAGTTCTCCTCGATGTTCTTGGAGATCTATTCGATGGAATACTTTTTGCGGTGTGTTTGCTCAGATCCAATGAATTGTGGGTTTATGATCAAGATTATCTATGAGAAATATTTGATTCTTCTCTGAATTCTTATATGCATGATTTGATATCATTGCAAGTCTCTTCGAATTATCGGTTTAGTTTGGCCGAGTAGATTGATCTTTCTTGCAATGGGAGAAGTGCTTACATTTGGGTTCAATCTTGCGGTGGTCGATCCTAGTGATAGAAAGGGAACTGACACGTATTGTATTGTTGCCATCGAGGATAAAAAGGTGGGGTTTATATCATATTACTTGAGTTTATCCCTCTACATCATGTCATCTTGCCTAATGTGTCACTCTGTTCTTATGAACTTAATACTCTAGATGCATGCTGGATACAGGTCGATGTGTGGAGTAATAGTAGTAGATGCAGAATCATTTTGGTCTACTTGACTCAGACGTGATTCCTATCTTCATGATCATGCCTAGATATTCTCATAACTATGCACTTTTCTATCAATTGCTCGGCAGTAATTTGTTCACCCATCGTAATATATGCTATCTTGAGAGAAGCCACTAGTGAAACCTATGCCCCCCGGTCTACTTTACATCATATAAGTTTCCGATCTATAATTCTAGTTTACTATTTATTTTGCAATCTATACAACAAAAATACCAAAAATATTTATCTTATTATCTTTGTCAGATATTACTTTTGCAAGTGGCCGTGAAGGGATTGACAACCCCTTTATCGCGTTGGTTGCAAGGTTCTTGATTGTTTGTGCAGGTACTAGGCGATTTGCGCGTAGTCTCCTACTGGATTGATACCTTGGTTCCAAAAACCGAGGGAAATACTTACGCTACTTTGCTGCTTCACCCTTTCCTCTTCAAGGGAAAACCAACGCATGCTCAAGAGGTAGCACAACCCTCCCACTTGGGGGTTTAGCTGCGATCCCGTACTCGCCTAAGTTTCGAAAACACTCCGAGTGAAGGGCAACCCTCCCACTCAGGGGCGTAGCTGCGATCTCGTACTCGCCTAAGTTTCAAAAACACTCTGAGTGAAGGGCAACCCTCCCACTCGGGGGCTTAGCTGCGATCCCGTACTCGCCTAAGTTTCATAATATACTCCGAGTGAAGAGCAACCCTCTCACTCGAGGGCTTAGTTGCAATCCCGTACTCACCTAAGCTACAAAACATATTCCGAGCGAAGAACAATCTTCTCACTCGGAAGTTCGGCCACACTCTCTAAAGCTGCGCCACAAGTACAATGCATGGTTGCACTCTGAGCTGCGCTACAAGTACAATGTTTGGTTGCACTCTGAGCTGCGCCACAAGTACAAAGTATGGTTGCGCTCGGAGCTACACCACAAGTACAACATCTCGTTGCACTCCGAACTGCACCACAAGTACAACGTCTACTCTGAGTGGAGGGCAATCTTCCCACTCGGAGACTCGGCTGCGATCCTAGATTCACCTTAGCCAAAAAATCTAAAGATAATAAAGACAAAGCGACTACATTCAAAAGAAGCAACCAAGTTTGGATAAATCCATGAGGGTTTAGAGCCACCAACAGAAGTACTCGGGCGTCAAGCCCGAAAGAGCTTAACTATTACAGCATCACTCGGCATTCCGAGGCAAATAAAGTTAAGTTACCAAGTTTTTCACTCAGCAGGAGGAGGACTTGCTGGCTCGACGAAACTGTCCACGTCGATGCCGTGTGCAATACAAGTAGCTGCATCGATGAAGTTCTCCATGAAGGATTGAAATTTAAGCTTCTTGGTGGTGGCAACCTTAAGAGCCGACAGCTTCTCTTCTTTGACTTCCTTGCAATGAACGCGGACGAGTGACAAAGCCATGTTAGCACCGCAGCGGGCAGCTGAATTCTTCCATGCCTGCACTCGGTCCAGGATGCTGTTGAGTCGAGTCATCAGTGACTCGAGGTCGTTCAGAAGCACATCCCCTGGCCATAACTCCTTGTCGATCTGGGACAGCGTGACCTTCAGTCGAGCGATGTAATCCAAGACATTGGCAAGGGGAGATTCCAGTCGCAGCACGTTCATTGTAGCTTCGTCCTTGACGGGAGAGTTGATGGGGTCCAGGCCTGTCTCAATCCACCTAGTTTCTTCCTTGAACTTCTGACAGAATTC